>NW_028234404.1:32552022-32557022 GCF_977035675.1 Penaeus japonicus | reverse complement strand
GGGATCTAAAAGAGTCCCATAACTTCTAGCAAGGGATCTAAAAGAGTCACATAACTTCTAGCAAGGGATCTAAAAGAGTCCCATAACTTCTAGCAAGGGATCTAAAAGAGTCACATAACTTCTAGCAAGGGATCTGAAAGAGTCCCATAACTTCTAGCAAGGGATCTGAAAGAGTCCCATAACTTCTAGCAAGGGACCTGAAAGAGTCCCATAACTTCTAGCAAGGGATCTGAAAGAGTCCCATAACTTCTAGCAAGGGATCTAAAAGAGTCACATAACTTCTAGCAAGGGATCTAAAAGAGTCACATAACTTCTAGCAAGGGATCTGAAAGAGTCCCATAACTTCTAGCAAGGGATCTGAAAGAGTCACATAACTTCTAGCAAGGGATCTAAAAGAGTCCCATAACTTCTAGCAAGGGATCTAAAAGAGTCCCATAACTTCTAGCAAGGGATCTAAAAGAGTCACATAACTTCTAGCAAGGGATCTAAAAGAGTCCCATAACTTCTAGCAAGGGATCTGAAAGAGTCCCATAACTTCTAGCAAGGGATCTAAAAGAGTCCCATAACTTCTAGCAAGGGATCTGAAAGAGTCCCATAACTTCTAGCAAGGGATCTGAAAGAGTCACATAACTTCTAGCAAGGGATCTGAAAGAGTCACATAACTTCTAGCAAGGGATCTGAAAGAGTCCCATAACTTCTAGCAAGGGATCTGAAAGAGTCCCATAACTTCTAGCAAGGGACCTGAAAGAGTCACATAACTTCTAGCAAGGGACCTGAAAGAGTCACATAACTTCTAGCAAGGGATCTGAAAGAGTCCCATAACTTCTAGCAAGGGACCTGAAAGAGTGACATAACTTCTAGCAAGGGATCTGAAAGAGTCCCATAACTTCTAGTAAGGGACCTGAAAGAGTCACATAACTTCTAGCAAGGGATCTGAAAGAGTCCCATAACTTCTAGCAAGGGACCTGAAAGAGTCACATAACTTCTAGCAAGGGATCTGAAAGAGTCCCATAACTTCTAGCAAGGGACCTGAAAGAGTGACATAACTTCTAGCAAGGGATCTAAAAGAGTCCCATAACTTCTAGCAAGGGATCTGAAAGAGTCCCATAACTTCTAGCAAGGGACCTGAAAGAGTCCCATAACTTCTAGCAAGGGACCTGAAAGAGTGACATAACTTCTAGCAAGGGATCTGAAAGAGTCCCATAACTTCTAGCAAGGGATCTGAAAGAGTCCCATAACTTCTAGCAAGGGACCTGAAAGAGTCACATAACTTCTAGCAAGGGATCTGAAAGAGTCCCATAACTTCTAGCAAGGGATCTGAAAGAGTCCCATAACTTCTAGCAAGGGATCTGAAAGAGTGACATAACTTCTAGCAAGGGACCTGAAAGAGTGACATAACTTCTAGCAAGGGATCTGAAAGAGTGACATAACTTCTAGCAAGGGATCTGAAAGAGTCACATAACTTCTAGCAAGGGACCTGAAAGAGTCACATAACTTCTAGCAAGGGATCTGAAAGAGTCCCATAACTTCTAGCAAGGGACCTGAAAGAGTGACATAACTTCTAGCAAGGGATCTGAAAGAGTCACATAACTTCTAGCAAGGGACCTGAAAGAGTCACATAACTTCTAGCAAGGGATCTGAAAGAGTCACATAACTTCTAGCAAGGGATCTGAAAGAGTGACATAACTTATAATCCATAAATTCAGAGACAAGCTAGATATGGCATATATCGTGCAGTTTCTAAGTCCAGGTTCGTTTCTGAGCCACGGAATCACAGTCTCATAAATCGGGTCTATCGTTTGTTCCTTTTCCAGATACGCAAGGTCCATAACAGCTTTTATCCCTAAGAGCTCTTATGTAACAACTTCCGCTGCTTCTACTAGGGCAAACTTGACGTCAAAGGGTTAAAGAACACTTCAAATGCAAATCGACTAGGAATGCCATCATGTATTGAAGAGACATTTCAATCTTTAGCCGATCACACGTTGTAACAGCCTCATGCTACAAAGCCAGCATGTATGCTCCTTACATAACCCTAGAATATTGATTACCCTTTGTTTGATTTCAATAACAGAGGGGGCTCGGACAGATAACCCGTTGCTTTTTTTTCGGTAAACATTGCACGAAAGATTTCTGAATGATTCATCAGTCCATTTCTGTTTTGGACAATGGTCAGTATCAATAACATTAATGATTATCATTTTTACCATGTTATTATTATTCATAAGTTGATAATAAAACTAATAACAATTACGATGAGAAAATAAGAATCATAACAGTAGTAAACATTAATAGCATGTGTTACAGTTTTGGTAATAGGAAGAGTAATAACACAGAAGAAAACAAGTAATGTTGCCATTAATGATATTCAAAAACACAATAATGCCAGTAATTGTAATGAAGGCAATAAAAACGATATTAATATTGATGATAATTATTGCAACGATAATTTGAATAGCTATCGTGATAACAATACTGATTACATTAATAATTAGATAAAATGAATGGTAATAACAACAATAATAAGGATAATCATAACAATAAAAATAAAGATAACAAAACAATAACAATAAACAACTAATAATAACAACAATATATTCAGCAATATAATCATCAACAATTGCAATTTGATTAATAATTCTATTAATTCAAATGAAAATCGACAATGTGCTTAAAGTTCATTGTTTACTTTACAGCTATGGAGCTATTTGCATTTATCAATTAAAAGCCCCATTCAATGATCTCTTTGTTCATAATGATATGCAGTGATTTAAAAATGATATATTGATGTATTCACAATAGATTTGAAAAATGGATGATTCAATCCTTTTCTTTTTCCCTCGGATGCGTCACGGCGATTGACATGGCTTATAGTCTCACTGAAGGGCAGACGATTCGTTCGTCTGCACACATGAAGACCTGCGTGGACGTTGGTCTGCTGCAGGTTACGTCATCGTCAGAAGGAGCCCAGTGGGGGGGTTCAACGAGTGACGGAGAGTTACTGGGAATCGGGGAGGGAATGGGATTACTGTGGGTCGGGGCTGTCAACTCTTGTGCAACTACCGAGGTGGTTCTAGTCCTGACGGGTATGGTTGTCTGGTGTCTTGTTAGAATATGGTATGAAGAATAATCGTCCTTAGATTAGAGAGAGAGAGAGAGAGAGAGAGAGAGAGAGAGAGAGAGAGAGAGAGAGAGAGAGAGAGAGAGAGAGAGGGAGGCGGGGGGGGGGGGGTCTGAACATTTCCTTGATACGATATAATAAAGTTTCAAAGGAAAGACTGAAATGGTATTAAAGTCACCGGCACAATGTCAGGCAAACTTAGCCCCACCCCGTCGTTCCCATCTAGCCAATCAGGGGATTCACACTCACACCCCCGTCTTGTTTCCTGCGAGAAACGTGATTGTGGTTGGTCGCTGATGTATAAGGGGCGTGGCTAATTTCGCCTGACTCTTTGCCGGTGATGAAATTGCCTTGAAGGGTTGCTCAGGTAATACTCAGGTAATATTAAAGGGTACCGAGAGGTCGTTTTGCATATGTCAAGGTGACTGTGTCAGGAGACTGTGCAGGAAAAGAGTGAGTGTGAGAAAGTTAATCCCTTTTCTGTGTGAGATGACAGGAAGACGAATTGCAGGCGAGTACGAGGATGAGTGTGGCTTTGCTCCACTCTCACTTTCTCTCTCTCTCTCTCTCTCTCACTCTCTCACTCCCCCCCCCCTCTCTCTCTCTCTCTCTCTGTCTCTCTCTCCAAAAGACTCAGAGGTGAATCTAAACAAGTATGAATAGTGACATCCGGATAGTAACTTTTTTTTTTCTTTAATTGATATAACTTGCCAAGAATATACAACAAGCGCCTTGGATTAACTATCATGCACTATAACCGAACAATCAGTGACTCTGCTATAGCATATATATTTTAATTGTATATATGCACATGAGAAGATATATATTTGGGGAGTAAAGTAAATATAAGATGATATAAACCATATAAATGAGTGCAATACATAAAGTATTAGAATAGATACATCAGCATGAATAAACTTATAGATACTGATAATAGCCCATAACTAATATCATTGCAGCAATAGCAAGGATTAATAGCAACAGGGATATTGGTTGGCATCGTATGCTCTCTCCCTTAGACTTCCTTAGCAACTAGGAATTCAATGCTCCATGTTCTTCTCTTCCGCTGTCGTGTCGGTCACTCCTCTGGTTTTGTATTTCCTGCTTAAGGGATAATCTCTCTGGCATTTCCAAATTCCATCTCTCCCTCCTTCTCTCTCTCTCTCTCTATCTGTCTGTCTATCTCTATTTCTCTGTCTGTCTATCTCTCTCTCTCACACCACACACACACACACACACACACACACACACACACACACACACACACACACACACACGCACGCACGCACACACACACACACACACACACACGCACACACACACACACACACACACACACACACACACACACACACACACACACACACACACACTCAAAGCTACGAACACAGCAAAACAGTCAGCATATCACACACATTGGCGAATCTTCCTAACCATAAATTCAATATTTTGATAATATACATTTTTTTATTTGCTTCAAACCCCTCCACTTAGATTGAGGCAAACAAAAATAGACAAACCTCGTTGAGTAAAGTTCTCTACATAAGTAATCTCTCTCTCTCTCTCTTTCTCTCTTTCTCTCCCTTTCCCTCTCCCTCTCTGCCTCCCCCCCCCTCTCTCTCTCTCTCACTCTCTCTCTCCCTTTCCCTTTCCCTCTCCCTCCCTCCCTCCCTTCCCCCTCTATCTCTCACATCCAAAGCCTATATACAACACAGGGAAGGAAGAGATCTGATCTGTTTGTTTATTTTTCGTCTGAACTATTTCTGACTATTGGATTTACGAAAAGGACTCAAAAAATAATCCCGAGACTGTTTTTCATGTTTCCGAAGGATGACAAAAGGTAGATATATCTTTAAATTAGCAGTTTGAGAATCTATTG
>NW_028234404.1:32544522-32547022 GCF_977035675.1 Penaeus japonicus | reverse complement strand
TTAAAATAACCACAATTCAAAAAGGGGTTCTATGGAAGCATAGTAGGTGATATTTTAGAATAATTATGAATTGCCCTTCCCTTATGGAAGGCAATAGAACATTTGTGGCTTACAATTTTTTTTTTATTCACACATTAGGGCGACGAACCACGCTCATACTTATATTGATAAGTTTACTGCGATATACACAATACATATCAGTAAAGTATTTTATAAAATAAGATAAGTACGATTCATATTTAGAAAAGTCCTAAGGAAGAATTACAAGAGACAAGAAACAATACCTGCAAACTGCTTTATTCAGAATATTAATTTTACCAACTCTAAGAATCATTAAATACAAGTTGTAAAAAGTCTTTCTAATTAATAGTTGGCATTAGTCTTTGTTTGCCATAATTGAAGAGAAAAGGTGACAAATATCACAAAGAGAGAACACTTTATGATATAATAAATAGAACATTATAACATATCTAAAGATATAACTTGGTGTCGTTGAAGATTTGGAAATTACTAGCTTATCATGCCAACTCTGGAGAACCAAAGGCTCCGAATGGGACCAAAAAGGTTGCATGTATCATGTGTCAATGTCACTACGGCTTGTATACTCTTCCTGGCTCATTAAATCAATATAAATTTATAAATAAATGGCTTGAGTTTTTTTTTTTTTTGTATCATGTACTGTGTATAGTCTACAGGTTGTTAGATAGTAAAAAAGTTACCATGATTGCCACGTCAAGAATATAAAAATCTACGTAATTTAGTAGGCAAAGCCTGTTTTTTTTTTTTTTTTTTTTTTTTTTTTTTTTTTACTAAAATATTTCTGTAAAATTTCAATGATGACTGTGGATATAATGAGAAGAACGTGTTTACCTTTGATCAATTAATGTTGAGTAATAAATTTGAACAATCCAACAATATACTGGTTAAATACGTTAGTCAGTATGAAAATATGAATGATTCATATTTTCATACTGGTTAACGTGTTTAACCAGTATATTGTTTGGATTGTTCAAATTTATTTCTAAACTATTTATAAAGCGTAATGTGAGACGCCATATTTGAGGCAGTTCACTTCCTACCGGTTTTACTTTCAACACGAAATAGGTAAACTACTCGTAAATTTCTAGAAATCCGTGCCCTAAAATATATCAGTATAAGTATCAATGATTTCCTTGTGATATCTACCAACTATAAATGATAGTACTAGTCGAAGTTATCCATTTCCATAATTTGAAACTGCATTTCGGAAAGGGGCGAGCGTGAAGGGATGTTTACGATGTAAACAAAGACGAGATGTAAATAAGAACAATTTAATGAGTGTATACATGTATTTTTTTTATTTTTATATATTTCTTAATCATACGTAGCTTGGTATTTATATTCGTTTTACCAACGCCGTCATTCTCGTTAATGAGTTTATAATGTAAATAATCGGAGCTTAATTATTTAGAATAAGATTTGAACAGGAAATTAAAGTTACATTCCCAGCAGTATTTGGCAATGCTAACATTTTCGACTGCCAAAGGTCACCGGATATGTAATTGTATCCATTTAAACCATGCAGGAAACCATTAAAAGATAAGGGGAAAAAAGGACACAGCTCCAACAGGTAAATGGCTTTCACTCAACAAATTGATGTAGATGCATTAAATGAAAAATCAATTAGATTACAGCGAGAGTAGATAACATACTTACGTTTCCTGTACAACCCTACACACACACACACATATATATCATATCACATAAATATATATATATATATATATATATATATATATATATATATATATATATATATATATATATATTTTTTTTTTTTTTTTTTTTATTTTTTTTTTTTTTTTTTTTTTTTTGGGGGGGGGGGGGGGGGATATGCCACACAAGAGTTTTCGATATAATTTTTGCAAGAGCGTTACATAGAAAAACAACAACACTATAATGGAAAATTATATTAGTAAATGGGCAATTTCCATTGATATAAGCTTTCATTCAATTCTCTTTTGTGGACATAGGACTATTATCAGTGTTTGGAAATTTAACTTTGACAATTCATAGTAACTTTGTACACACTTGAGGAAGATGCTAAGAAATAACCTGATCATTAATACAATGCATATTGTCTTTATTTCTATCATGGTTAATCTGAATGATTCCCTAGTCAGATTATAACAGTTACATCCGAAAAAGATAGTGCAGTTTCCTCAAGCATGCCTGAAGGTATATGTCCACCCATAAGTACAAAGTAATTAACGGAGCAGTAAGCATGGCAGAAGTAGAAATAGCATATGTTTATCTTGCATTTTTTGTTGCTTATTCTACTTCTGAATTATTTACCCGAGGACTATGGAAATATAAACTATTACAGATATAACACAATGCGCATAAGAACTAATACTAAAAAAAGGCAATGATAATTATATGACGTAACAAGAATTATCCGTCAGTTAAACACTATGAAACTAAGTAACCAACCAAAGCACACTTACGTTCATAATTTCAA
>NW_028234404.1:32524522-32527022 GCF_977035675.1 Penaeus japonicus | reverse complement strand
AAAAAAAGGGTCGCGATGTGTCGAGTATTTTAGAAATTACAGAGAAAGAGACTAATAATTTTGGAAATTAGGGGAAAAAAATTGAGAACAATAATAACCATTCTCTTCAGCAAACACAGAACCGTTTTCAAAAGCCTCCAGGAAGCATTCGCTGAATTAATGATTCTCTCAGACGGAGGTTTTTGAGAGTAATTAGATATCCGAGGCAGATAAAGCTTTCTAAAAGGTAAGATTACTTTTAATGGGTGCATTTATATAATTTTAGAGTTATATTAATAGACAGGTGGATAGTCGCGTAGGCTTACCGATAGATGGGGACTAAGGTAGCTTGATAGATAAGATAGGTAGATAGAAAGGAAATTGATAGATAGACAGATTGATATATATATATATATATATATATATATATATATATATATATATATATATATGTGTGTGTGTGTGTGTGTGTGTGTGTGTGTGTGTGTGTGTCTATACATCCATATCTACCTATATATATCTCTATATATATATATATATATATATATATATATATACATATATATACATATACATTCATACATATATAATATATATATATATATATATATATAATATATATATGCATACATATATATACATATACATACATACATACATATATATATATATATATATATATATATATATATATATATATATATATACATATATATATATATAATATATATACATATATATATATATATAATATATATATATAAATATATATATATTATATATATATATATATATATATATATATATATATTATATATATATATAGAGAGAGAGAGAGAGAGAGAGAGAGAGAGAGAGAGAGAGAGAGAGAGAAAGAGTGATACTCAAGATAAATAAACTGATATATAGATAGAAAGACAGATAGATAAACAGAGACATGGATACATAGATACACAAACAGTTTAGCTGACAAAAGTCTTTAGTACCATTATTAGTTAATAATTACAGAGGAAAAAAAGATCATCATGACATTGACTGCGATGCTGTGGTTGCAAAACACTGGCCAGTAAAAAAAAAAAAAAAAAAAAAAAAAAATGTTTGCGTTGATTACACTGGTGCATGACATCAGCTGATCTGGATTACGAAGCGAATGAGCTGTGTTGCAACACTCCTTCCGTATCGTTGAGCATAAACCACTTCTATCTGAGTAATTGGATTCCGTTTTGTGACGGCCACTACTGGCGCACATCATGGGCGTGTATTTGCGTTTGTTATTTCATCAGAATGTTGAACATGAATGATTGGCGATGTTCATAAACGCGAGTCTTTTAATGGGGATACGAAGGTGTTGTATCATAGCCTGCATGTTGGTTGACTATATATCATATTAAAAATATTAATTTCTTGTAGACATGTCAGACTAAGAAAGGGATCTTTCTGTACTCATGGCATGATCAGATCTTCATACATTGCATGACATGATCAGATCTTCATACATTGCATGACATGATCAGATCTTCATACATTGCATGACATGATCAGATCTTCATACATTGCATGACCGGGCTATTTTTTCCACGCCACTTCCCACGACCATGAAAGTCCACGCGTAGAAGAAGAATATACCAACGCACCCTGGCATTGATTCTGTTTATAACAGCCTCGAGTACTCCATGGATAAACGTACGCATATTCAACGAGTTTCCTATACGTCCCTCGGCCTGCGTAGATGCAAGTCGCAGTTCCAGGGAGATATTACAATCCCTTTTATCAAACGAGGCTCTTAAACAGCTGTTCGGCGCGCGCTTGGTGTCGACGTGTAATGACCTCCGATTATGTAGAGTCATGTGACCTCTCTCTCGCAGCCCTCGTAAATAGAGGCCAAGGCTGTTGTTCTTCGGCATCAGGTGACCTGCACGATGACCTGCCGAGCCGCTGGTGCCCGCCATCACCGTCCTTAACAGGCTTTGCTGCTGGTAAGTGTTGTAGGTTTATTGAACTGTACTCTTGACGACAATAAAGAAGCCTTACTAACATTAAAACTTTATAATCAGTCTTCAAGGGGGAAGCGAAGTAGGTAATTAAGTCTTGAATTAACCATTATGAATATATGAGCTTCGATTACAATAACGGTATACACCTTTTATATCCTTTTTATATCCTATGGAAGGGGATAGAGGAGAGAATGGCCAAATGGGTAAATTCTTGTCTAATTGGGCAACGGGTAAACGAGGCAATACCCAACTGGACTACCTATTCTTGGGTCGTTTACTCTATCGGGAATTGTATTGTTTACTTTTGACATCTATTATTAAGAAGCGCTTATCAAGCTTACTTTCATAAGCTTTTATTTTTGTAGAAGGGGAATTCAATTATTGTTTTTTTTCTTATAATTTTCTTTTTAAGGTTCCAATTCATGGCACTTTATTCGCAAAGCTGTTAGCAATAAACATATTTATTGTGCATATTTCCTTTTTTTTTTGGGGGGGGGAGGATTTTCCAAATTATCTTGTCTGAACAT
>NW_028234404.1:32497022-32502022 GCF_977035675.1 Penaeus japonicus | reverse complement strand
ATTCCAGGCATGTGTCTTGTAACCAAGTGCATCTCCGTCATTCGCAGGGTCTGATGGAGGCAGCAGTGAAGTTATAATATTAGGACCATTCTTCTTCCTCATTAGGTCCGTCGTCTTTGGCTTGTATGTACTTGTATGTCTTGCTGTACAAGTCACCGGGCGTCTTGATGGTATTATGCTGCCACCTTACAATGTTATTATACATTAAACTTGTTAAGTCCTTACTCTCACACATCTTTGCATCCACATGTTTGAATTCAGGTCCTTGGTCTGCTTGGTCCGGTAGGGTAAATTAAAAGAGTCCTGGATTATTTCCACAATAAACCTTTACATCACCATGCTTCTTGTCGGCTTATATACCTTGAGTTGTTGTCACCTCTTGTGAGTGTTGCCCTTCAACAAATTTCATTCTCCATCCTGCATGTATTATCTGGGCTTTGTTGTAATGCTCTGCCAAACATTCATAGTCTCTTCCTTCAGAACATGCTTTAGGGAAATAGAAGTCATTTGGTAGGTCCTGCATCCAATACACTTGTCCATCGCCAATGGTCATATAATACGAAGTAGAAAATTCACTTGCTAATTTCTTTCTTAAGTTTGATTTGACCACTAAATCAATATGTCCTTTTGGTGGGATTGGATTTATGAATATGTACTTATCAAAAGTAATACCCATAGAGTTACTCACCGACTCCACTGTAAGAAAAGAGAATTGTGTTTTATATATACACTATATTAACTACATATAATATATGTAACTCTTATCAATATAGTATACATACCAACTGGGCCATCCTCTCTGACTTCTCCTTCAAGTGTCCTCCTCTTCCTAGAGATCGTCTCTTCCTCTCTGTGGGCTCTCTTCTCCGTCTGTGGTGTCGAAGGAGGTGTGTCCGCCATCTTGTAGTTCGTATGGTCTAACGGTCTCTACTAGCTCTTGTATCTCAGCCTCGTGGAGGAGTAAGTACCGTAGGATCGTGTCGGGGTTTATATAGGGCTCGATGTCACGATTTGCCAGAAGTCGCTTGAAGAAGAATCTAAATATCCTATTTAGGATACTCTCTTTATCTTGTCCCTCGAGTCTCACTGTAATGTCTCTATTTGCAGTAATTACCCAAGGTATATTGGGTATTTCCATATGGTCTGTATGTTTAATGTCTGTTTCCATACCTTCTCCTCCTAGTATAGATTTCCACATGTCTACTTCTCCTTGTGGGATAGATGCTTCCTCCCTTTTGGTTGTCTAATTGGAGTGATGTCTGGGCTGCTATACTTTGTCAGATCTCTTCTCCCATCTCTTCCGGATCCTGAGCTGTCTCCTGATCGTTCTCTTCGTTCTTCTGTCTCTTCGAATTTGATTCTTTGTCTTGTTCTTCTCTCTCCCTTGTTTGATGGGGATCTCGGTCTTTTGTTTGCTGTTGGAGCTAATGGTCTCTTTGGATTTGGGGGTACTTGTACGGGGCGGTTGTTTTCTGGTCTCTCTATTTGATTCTCCAAGTTGGGAAGCTTCCAGCAGGCTCCTTTTATTGTTCTCATTTTGAGGTTGTTCCATATGTTCTGTACCATGTCCAAAGAATCGTTCCAACCTTCTAACGTCCGACCGAAGGTTTTTCACTATTGTTGTCCAATTCCTGTCCTGTCACATTATCGGCTGATCCAGATAATCCTGATAATAGTTGGACACTCGATTCATCCATTTTACCATCAGTTGAATTTTGTTCACATTGTCTCCCTGTGTCTGAAGATCTGTCGCTATTTGAATCAGCCTCGGTATTACTTGGTAAGGTGCGTAGTTGGCTGGATCCCTTAAGTGTAGGTCGTTTCCAAAGTTTTGAAGTTGGGTCTCTCCTCCTGTTTCCATTCCTTCTCCTCCTAGGATTGATTTCCATGTCTACTTCTTCTTGGGGTATTGAGGCCTCTTCCCACAATACACAGTTATTATCCGCTGAACTCTTCATTATCTTTGTCGGATTCATATTGTGTAATAATATCTTTGCACCCAATGACTTTCCTGCATTACTTATCCCTTTAATTACAAATGCATGTAATTTACTATTTTTGTTATCAAAGACATAGCAGAACTTGGCTATGAAGTCCTTGAAATCAATGTTATTTTTCTCTATTATATTCTTAAACTTCTTTGTTGTCCTCAAATCTTCTCTTGTTAACTGTCTTGGCTCTCCATATACACATCTGTCTTTCTAGGTATGTCATACCTCTTAATTTATAATTTTCATTCTGTAGCCATATGTCAAAGCAATTCTTCATTATTGTTGTATAGTAAGGACCGAATATGTTTTCTCTTCTCATCTGGTGGTATTATTGACTTTAATTGTCCTGGTGCCATTGGTCTATACTTATCGAATAAATGTGACAGACCTCTTACTGACTGTCATATGATCTTATCTTTGACTTCTCTAGTGATCTTTGCTGTCTTAAATTATTCAGTTTTTTTTTCACAGAAAGTGAGTCTTATCATGTCCACTCCATTATTAACTTGGACCCAGTGACCGTAGATACAGCTGTGGCTAAGGTAAAGGGTGTACTTTGCGGGATTCCACACTTGTATAAGGCGTCCTTTGCAGACTGTAGTTTGAGTCGTATTGAGTCCAAATGCTGCAGCAATTTGGTTCACACTTCTCCATCTATTCCACAGGTGTCCTGTGAAAAGGACGTGGACATGCTCCTGGTCTGTTCCCTTTCCGTGGACGACGTAGGCAAAGTGGAGTCTGGCACTAGCTCGTGGTTTGAGGTTCCCTCCATGGATAATGAATGACCAGATGTCCCAGAGGTCGGGGATCGATTCTCCATCTGACTCGCCATTTGATTTGGTTCTGGCATTATGTCCTCTGCATCCCAGTCCTGCACGTTCTGTCCTATCTCGTTCAATTCGTTCCATAATTGGTCTCGAGGATCCCTCTCCTGTATTTCTTTGCTGGCGAAATACAGCTTCCTCTGTGCCGGTACTCCTTTTGATCTTAGTTTAAATATCTTTTGGCGATCGTCTGGTATTTGTCCTTTCAGGTAGAACTGCCATACTCTCTTTCTGAGAGGCCATTGTAAGTTGTCTATCTCTTGTAGGTGATTCGGGTCGTTCTGGCGTCCCATAATTATTGTTGTCATGTCTCCTTCCTGGTTCTCCTCCGTAGCTCCGTAAATTCTGTCCACCTGCTGGTATATATATTTTAGAATCATCAAGCATGAAGTCTGGTAGGTCGTCGACCAGTTGACTAAGACCCTCAGGAAGGTCTCTCGTATCTGTTGGCTGGAACAATTCGTTAAGGTGACTGTCATCCAATTGCTGGAGAGGTGTATCGTGACATTTGGGTGTAGCATGTAAAGAGGTTTCGGAATGTTCTCCATCGTCAATACTGATAGAGCTGTCTTGAGTTCCTCTATGTTCCTACTGCTGTCCCGAGGGTATTTGAGACTGAAGTAGCGTCCATTCATCGTCTTCTGGTTGTCTAATAGGACTGATGTCTGGGCTGCTATACTTTGTCGGATCTCTTCTCCCGTCTCCTCCGGATCCTGAGATTTCTCCTGATTCTCCTCTTTGTCGTTGTTCTTCCTCGGTCTCTTTGAATTCGATTCTTAACCTGACTATTCTCTCTCCTCTATCTGTTGGAGATCTTTGTCTTTTGTTTGTTGACGTGTTCTCTTTGCCACAGGTGTTTCGTTTGTCGGCTCCATTGGTCTCTTTGGATTTTGGGGTACTTGTACATGGCGGTTGGGGTCTAGACGTTCTATTTGATTCTCTACGTTTGGTAGTTTCCACCATGCTCCTTTTGTTGTCCTCATCTTTAGATTGTTCCAAACCGTCTGTACCATGTCCAGTGATTCGTTCCAACCTCCTGATGTCCGGCTGAAGTTTCTCAGCGTCGTTAAGTGACGCTCTTGGGAGAATGGGGCTTGGGAGAATGTTTTTTTTGTACTGCTCTTGTCCAATTTCTGTCCTGGAATGCATGACCTCTTTTCGGTTGATCTAGGTAATCTTGATGGTAGTGCGATACTCGATTCATCCGCTTCACCAAGTAAAGGAATGGATGGACCTCCGATAAAGTCTACGGGAAACACACTCCCGACTCTAACGGAAATAGAAGTGGAAGTTGGAGAGAAAAGTTTGGCGGTCATGAGGTCAATTACATGGAGGCATATGTCCTCATTTCATATGTGTATTGATAGATAAAGATTAAGTACATTTTAATGTTACTTTACTTGCTAATGCTCTAATAACATACACTTAGCATATGGTTAGTACAAGAGATACAATTACTTACGCACACACACAGAATTAAATTAAAATGTAGGTAGTGTATATATATTTATATAAACATACATACACACACACACACACACACACACACACATATATATATATATATACATACACATATGTGTGTGTGAGATAGCGAGAGAGGGAATGAAAAAAAGATAGATAGATAGATAGATAGTGAGAATGAGAAAAAGAGAAAGAAAAAGAGAAATAAGGAAATAAAGAAAAAAAAAACTAGACATACAAGCAAACCGACAAAGACAAAGAAAAAAAATAACATAGAGAAAGAATCATAACAAGAACAAAAAGGGAGAGAAAAAGAAACCGAGATAAAATACCCCCCCCCCCCAAACAAAAGAAACGCAGCTGTAGCTTATCGGAGTCCGCCATTCTTGCAGAGGCCGGGCTATTAGGAATGAAAAACAGGGTAAGCGATTGTACTTTAGCTCTCTCTTCCGAAGAACTTATTTACAACCTTTAATAAGGAATGGTCACTCGGTAATATCTGGCGTTGTTTTAGGTTTTTATTTATTGTGTGTGTGTAGAGGTTTTCTTTATTCTTATATATCAATTGTAGAATGATTGCTATATAGAGTGATGGGATGGATGTTTTTTTATTTATTTTTTATTTTTATTTATTTTTTATTAAAGCTATATGCGTTCGTTCATGGTAATTCATTTGTGAGTTTTTCATCACGGTTATAACAAAGCTGTGTAGGTTTATTGT
>NW_028234404.1:32454522-32457022 GCF_977035675.1 Penaeus japonicus | reverse complement strand
GGTAAAGTGTTGGAGACATGTTGGTACTACTGTGTGGGTGATATGTTGGTAATTCTGGTGCGGACGAGATTGGGGAAAACACACACACACACACATACACACAAACGAACAAACACAAACACATAGTTAGTCGTCTCTTGTTGCGAACATTTGGACAATATTCCTACAATTATAGTTACATCCATTGTTGTAGACATGAAGCCAAATGTTAACGTGAGGTTGATGACAGTATTTTCAACTCGTCTGGTGACCAAACAAGGACAGTATGGATATACGTTTAGGATATATTGCCACGTCCATCCAGATCATAATAACAATTCGCCTAAACTATTAAGAATGTGTATGAAGCCTTTCCCTGCTGGTGAATTCTATAGTCAGACTGGTTGAGTGCGTTCGTAATTTATAATTTGATTTTACGATAACTGTATAACAATATTCTTTAAATTTTGATATGATATTATCTACAAACTTCAACTAAGAATAACTTTTCCTTGAATTGTTTGTTGAGGGTGATCAAAATATATCACATAATTGTCCTGATTAATTTCAGAGAAACACTGTAGGAAATCAAAGTTAATATCAACTCGTAATTACCAACAGATTGATGAGTATCATAAGATTAAAATATTCAGGACTATAACAAAACATGTGTGGGAACTCCGGTTGTGAATAAATGATACCCAATATTAGATAGGGTTATTGCCTGACTAATGCAGTTATATAAGATCTGAGCACACAGTTCTGTTAATCAGCCCAACAGAAAGTTTCTGCGGAAGGGGAATAATCAAATCACTGGGAAATAAGGAGTCTGACAGTTAATGATTTATCTATATCTATCTAACTAACTAACTACCTATATCTAGCTATCTAACACTCTGTCTATCTATTCATATATCAGGATGCGTCTTGTGTAGTCTATCAGGTAATTTTCCCATGATTGCATCGCACTCATATGTTCAAATCTGATGATATGATCTCATCTCATTACCAGTTCTGATTAAATGATGTTTTACAAAATTCCTTTGATTAATCGAGCCTAATGTTTTAAATTTCCAAGGGGGATCACTCATAGCATCACGGGGGTGGGGGGGGGGAGGGATACCCCTGGTCTTAATAGCAATCAATGAAAGATTACGAATAATGTCAATATCAGAAAAAAAATACCGCAAAGGATATCAATTAATTATGGTATGAAAAAGGGATCATGATTACAAGCTTACCAAAAAAAAAAAAAAAACTGTTGTGTATTGGGGAAGCGACTAGGAGAGTGTTTTATTGAAGTCCGTGATTTGAAGTTGCTATGATTAAATCCTTCTCCTGAAGGATGAGATACGAGCTGCGTCACTAGGAGGGGTTCTTGAAAGCGTCAAACGGAAGTCATGAAGCTAAAAAGAATATCAGAGATTTTACGAAACTTTCTCAGGAAATTTCATTTTCTGTGGAAGATCAATTGATCACAACATTACTTGAGGAGGTTCAAACTACGCTGCAACGAAGAAAAGGAAAGGGTGTGGCTTTGGAAATATCAAGAAAAAAAAAGAGAAGATATAATGATAGTAATCTTTACTAATTGGCTATTACGTATCGTATGGAAATATCAGTTGATCATGAAACGGCCCTAGTGAAAGATATAATTTTAGAATGGGATTTAATCAATACAGGAACCTATCGTGCATGTTTCATGTCCACGGTTCCCACAGTAAAAAAAAAAAAAAAAAAAAAAAAAAAAAAAAAAAAAAAAAAAAAAAAAAAAAAAGAAGAGAGAGAGAGAGAGAGAGAGAGAGAGAGAGAGAGAGAGAGGGGAAAAAAATATTCGAAATGGTAGAGATAGATAAAAAATCACATAACTGTCAAAACTATATAACAATCCTTTATCTCCTTAAAAAGGTAATTAGCACTTGTAGAGAGATTGATTAATAGTTCCCTGTCGTGTCAGGTCACCTCAGGTCATAACAACCTCTACCAGCTGTAGTGGAATTGTGAATCACAAGTCATGTAGCAACTAAGTTAGGGAGCTTACTGTTTGCAGGGTGCACACCACGTCTCTCTCAACACCAAGAAGAATTGGTGATGTTAAATACAGGGCAAATCAGGTAAAAAAAGGTGAGATATCTTGGTCCTCATGCATATCGTAGCACAGTTTCGGCGGCCTTAGTTACGGTAGTGTTTCGAGTTAATCTTTTTTTTTTTTTTTTTTTTTTGGGGGGGGGGGTTACCAGTGATAGAGAATAAAGAAGAAGAATACAGAGCACCGTCTTTTGCCTCTGACACCGCTACCATATTGCGTTTTTTTTATTTTTTTATTTATTTTTTTTTTAACTGATTTATCTATTAGCTCATTAGTGAACTTTTACTCTCAGCGGAGGTTCCCGACAGGTAGTATTAAACTTTGTCAGTAAAAAGTAGCAGTTGAATGCTTCACTATGATCTCAAATATTTTATTTATGTTTTGTATCCTCGAACAATCTCTTTTTATCTAACTTCATAACGTGCCTCTTTC
>NW_028234404.1:32444522-32447022 GCF_977035675.1 Penaeus japonicus | reverse complement strand
AGTACAAAAAAAAAAAAAAAAAAAATCTTTATGAATGCAACGTGCAAATGGTACCGGCCATATTTTCAAAATTCGTCCACATTTCCCCATACTACTAAAGATTTTTATTCTTGTTTTGTTTTATCTTTTTTTTAACTGAGTCTAAAACACACACAGGGACTTTTTTGACACTTCACTGAAAAAAGAGAGAAAGGAGGATAGAATCCAATGCAATATTTCATGTGGTAGAATCCAAAAACTTTAGTTTGGTTCTGAAAGTATTGACATGAATATCTCGTTCCTCATATTTCATTCATGGAAAATAAACACTAATATTTTTTAAGTTTTCTAAGATATAGATACACATCATTGTTCTCTCTTTTAGACAAATAATGTTATGTGACCAGATGTTCTCTTTAATGTTCTTGTGTACCGTATTTGTATGTTCATTGTATAGGCATTCCAGATGACTTAGAAAAACGCATTCCTAATGTAGCTTTACCCCAACTTCCTTTGAACGGGGGGGGGGGGGGGGGGGTGGGGGGGGGGGGGGGGGGGTGGGGGGGGGGGGGGGATGTATACACACACATAAACGCACACGCACACAACACACCACCTCCCCTTCACACACACAACCTCCCCCCTCCCCCCCTCCCCAACCCACACACATATTCTCTTCCTCCGGCCATAACCTTCCTCATTCCCTACTCCGTCTCCACTGCTTTTACCCTTTTCTTCTTCTTCTTCTTCTTCTTCTTCTTCTCTTGCCCTCCTACTCCTCTTCTTCTTCTTCTCTTGCCCTCCTACTCCTCTTCTTCTTCTTCTCTTCACCTCCTCCTACTCCTCTTCTTCTTTTTCTCTTCTCCTCCTCCCCCTCCTCCTATTTTTTTTCTTCTTCTTCTCTTCCCCTCCTCCTGCTCCTCTTCTTCCTTTTCTTCTTTTTCTCTTCCCCTCCTCCTCCTCCTCCTCTTCTTCCTTTTCTTCTTCTTCCCCTCCTCCTCCTCCTCCTCCTCCTGCTTCTCTTCTTCTTTTTCTCTTCCCCTCCTCCTCCTCCTCTTCCTCCTCCTCCTCTTCTTCTTCTCTTCACCTCCTCCTCTTCTCCCACTAACACAAAACTTTACGTAACAGCACGTGTCCCTTTTGGTATTTCGAAAAGCTCAGGGATTCTTACTCCGTCGAGGAAACGCTTTTCCTTTCTATTCGTTTAACTTTCTTGGATTGTTTGTCGTCTCCATCTCTTTATTTTCTTTGTTTATGAATATTTATGTATACTTTTTTTGTATTTTTTTCCTGCATCTTTTATCAGTTATTTGAACTTTTCGTTTTCTTATCTTTTTTTATTTTGTGAAATTTTCTTCCTTTTCTCTGTCTTCTGTTTTTTTGTTTTTTTTTGCAATTTTTCTCTTTTTTCTCCATTTTTTTATATTTCATCTTATTTTTTTTGTTTGTTCACCTTTTTTATCTTTCGTTTCTCCACTTTTTTTATCTTTCGTTTCTCCATCTTTTTATTTCTCTTTTATCCCCCTTTTTATTCCATTTTTTCATTCTCTCAATTCTTCTTTTCGTTTTATTCATCTTTTCATTTCTTTCTTTCTTTTTTTTTCGTTTGCCTTTATCTTTTTGTTTCTTTTTCTCCCTCTATCTATCTATCATTCACCATATTTTCTCTCTTCGCCTTTTTTCTATCCTTCATCTCTTCCCAATTTTCTCTCTTCTATTCTTTAAATTTCTTTTATTTTAATTCTTTTTAGTAACCTTTGCATAAAAAGAAAGAAAAGATAGACAAAATATTATAAACAAGCAGACACAAAGGGTCCACGTTATTGCAGTATTTCATGTTAATGTTAATGTATGAACTAAGATGGTTAAAATTTAATGATTATGTATTAAATATGTTGATGAAACATTTGATGTTCATATTGATATATGAAATATGTGATTTAGGCTTATATTGATATTCAGAATAAGTTCTTTCAGTATATGAAAAAAAAAAAAAAAATACGAAGACAAACTTCTGTAAATGAAACTTCCTCAGTAAATGAATCCCTCAAAATTCCCCACGCACCAAAAATCCTTCAATACCTGAATCCCTCAAAACTCCTCCCACATCTCCAAATTTCCCCTAATAGGTAATTCCTAATAAATCTGCTTGTTTATCCTTCTTGCACTTCTACCTTTCATTCATACAAGAAGTATAGTGAAAACACGAGAGTTTATTGCAAAAATAAACACTTAAGAAAAAAAATATATATATGTTTTTTTTTTCTGAATCGACAAGTTAAATATGATTGTAATAAATGCCGGATCTCAATTTCAAAATTCAGACTTTATTTGTCGGAAAATAAATATAAAGGTCATGTTTATCTTTTACCATTAAATTTTTTTTTTTGTTTTTTCGTAACCGATATATTTTCCTTTTGTATTATTTACTTTTCTTTTTTCCTCCATCCTTTTTTTTTCTTTCCATATATCTATACTTATATCTATCTGCCTATATATGCCTCTCCCTTTATATATTTCA
>NW_028234404.1:32417022-32419522 GCF_977035675.1 Penaeus japonicus | reverse complement strand
CTTTTCCTTTACTCCCGAGAAGTTCAAACAGAACTTCAAAGACTGGATTTTCTTTTTCTTTTTTTCTTGACCGGTTAATTGAAGCTTTGTACCCGAGATGTAGCGTATGCAAAAGGCCACTGAATCTATATACTAAGATGTTTATATATGATTTAAAAAAATATATATAGACTAAGTCAAAAACTTAGGCAAAAGTGAATCTCGCCATAGATATAGCATAAAGTCTATTAACATATTAAGAAGCAGACTCTGCAAGCTTATTTCATTATAACTTCAACTTCAAGGATTTCCCGACTACGTTTGCCATATCAACACGAAATCGCTGATGCATATGTCTTTTTATTGAACTTCATCTGGCTAGAGTATCATTCATGCTGGCGTTCTTTATACCCTGTAGTAATCATATATATATATTTTTTTTGATTTGCACAAATTTGTCTGATGTAGTTCATGAGTTGATATGTTCATGGTGGCCACACTAAGGCCACAGCAATGAGCACTCCCGACACACACACACACACACACACACACACATACACACACACACAAATATCCAGTATTTATACACATTTCTTGCTTTTTATGGATTCTCGTTAAACTTTATATATAAGCTTATGTATAGTGTTTTTTGAGTCCTGCATTGATTTAAAAAAACATGGTCTTTCAAATTTCAAACTCCTCTTGCAGTGAAATAGTTACAGAAAAAAACAATCAGAATCAATAGGTTAATAATAAAAGACAAAGGCATGTATATGATTTATCAACCACAAATACAAAAAGATGTCATATGGCAAATATAAATCGAGTCATATGTACACAAACACACACACACACTCACGGACACACACACACACACACACACACACACACACACACACACACACACACACGCACACACACATACATTTTCCATTGCTCTTGATTCGTGAGATCTCATAATAAAAAGACAACTTCCACTATAAAAAAAGAAAAGAAAAATGCTGATGGTCCAATATCTATATTACAATAATGATCCCAAACAAAGGTTTACTTAACAAGAAAGGAAAATATTCAATAATATTGGTATTGGGTTTTCTGATGGCTGTTTCATATGTTAAATATCACTAAAAGCAGACGGTTTCCTATTGTCTTCTTAGAGAGAGAGATAGAGAGGGGGGGGGGAGAGGGGGGAGGGAGGGAGGGAGGGAGGGAGGGAGAGGGAGGGAGGGAGGGGGGGAAGGAGACAGAGAGAGAGAAAAGGAGAAAAAAAAGATAGATAGATAGATATATAGAGATAGATAGATAGATAGACAGAGAGAGAGAGAGAGAGAACGATGATGAAATAGCATTGAAGATATCTTTGACTAACAGTAAAATCATTGTCCAATAAGCTCAAGCACTTCCCTGTTATAAAATTAATGTAAAAGTGATAAAAAACACCACCAATTCTGCAGCTGAAGTTTGAAAAGGAAATGTCTCAACAATATCTATTTCAAATATTTAAGAATTCATTCGTTTATTCATAGTGACAATCACTGCTCAATACTTGTTGGCTGGGCATCTAAAATATCTGTTAACATTTTGCTTTGTCCTATTCCTCTGGTGAAAATAGAAAAGTCATTCTTAAAAGTCTGTCTTTTACACAACAAATACACGTTCTTGTTGATTCAGTTTTTGTTAAATACATTTTATTTCACCGTTGATCCATACACAGTGGTGTGATATTAGATTTTCACATTATTATTCTTTAACAATCATGTATAAAATTCCTGCCATGAAGAGGCTATTGTAAATGTACATAACACACACACACATCTATATATGCAGACATATAGAAGCAAACAGACATTTATGATACAATACCTAGTGACAAGTAGGGAACTTCTGTTGTCCATATCTTTATCTCTCCAAAATGTGTCACACTTGTAATAACAATGAGCTTATTTTCGCTACTTTATTTCAACAAACCACACATTTCGGTTCTGAAGTTGTATTCATCAGTATTTCCTTAACTAATACAATTTTTCCTTCTTCCTAAACCTAGGTAACTTAGGTATGTACTCTGAGCATTTACATTATCAAATATCACCAATTCGCATCTGCAATGCTTTACACATCGCCCATGTAAGAATACCTCCTACTAGCATTTACAACTAGATATGTCAATTTCCACAGCGTACAAAACTTGTCCAAATACGAAAATACAGGTACCCTTATGATTGGCCTCCCTCGACTGTTTATTTACATCAGTACGAATCCCGGTTTTGGGATTCGGCGAGAGACAGAGTGTCGTTCTGATAAAAGAGCGAGCTGGGCACAGAGGGAGAACAATGATAAAGTTCGATAAAGGGGCACGGAACAGCACAATCAATAATAGATGGTACATGTAACTGAAATTGCTCTGGGAAAGTCAGGTCGTGGTGGCCTGCTGCTGGAAACGGCCTACAAAGCCTACCTGATGAGCAGGATTCGTCGACAACAAAGCAGTGGGGCTTTAGGAGGAGAGCGCCCACACAATGCC
>NW_028234404.1:32357022-32364522 GCF_977035675.1 Penaeus japonicus | reverse complement strand
ACAGCAATGATGATAAAAACAACGATAATAACGGTGATAAAAAAGGCAAAATGTTAATAACAACAATATGAATAATGATGATGGTAATGATGATGACGATGATGATGATGATGATGATGATGATGGTGAAGATGATGATGATGCCTCCTACTTTTCCTCCTCCTCATTATCATCATCATCATCATTATCATCATCATCATTATTATTCTCCTCTTTCCCCTCCTCCTCATTATCATTATTATCATCATCATCATTATCATCCTCATTATTATCATCATTATCATCCTCATTATTATAATCATTTAAATATTACTGACATCAACATAACGACATGTGCATGCATATATATGGGTGAATATGTGATCATTAAAGCCTCCACTTATGCAATTGACATTCAATTGAGCAATAGCTCACTCAGTTCCGTGCAAGGTTTCAAATCAAGGTTCCCGAGTTCGCGTCCCATCCAGAAAGCCCTTATTTTTTTTAATTATTATTTTTATTATTATTATTATTTATTTATTATTATTATTTTTTTTTTTTGGGGGGGTCGCTATCATAAGCATTAATAGTTTTTTTTGTCAGTGTTATTATTGGTAGCATTATTGTCATTTCTATTAGTTAATTATCATCATTATTATCATTATCACTTTCATCATCATTAGTATTGCTCTTATTATTGAAACGCTTACTATTTAAGCATTGTCATCATCATAATCTTTATTATTCCGATCATCATCATCATCATTGATGTCATTTTCATTATCGGGTTTTACTGTTATAACTGTAATAATCATCATCATCATAAAAGGATTGTCATTATTGTTGCTATCATTATCATCATTACAGTTATCACTACTATCATCATTATTGATATCAATATCATTATCATTATCATTGATATTATTATTACTATTGTTATCATCATCATGGTCATTATTATCTTCCTGATATCATTATCATTATTTTGATATGAATAATAGCTATAATTACTGTTACTATTATTATTATCCTTATCCTTATCGTTGTCATTATCTTTATCATCATCATCATCATCGTTATCATCATCATCATATAACGATGATAGTGATGATGATAATGATAATGATGATAAGAATGAAATTCTTAGTATCGATAGAGCAATGATGGCAATTATGATGACGAAAAGTAAAATACACAGATATAAAAGTGATGATGATAATGAAAATAATGATAATTACCATGATCAAGATAATGATGAAAACAAGAGTAGTGGGAATAATAACACAGACAAAGATAATAAAAATGATAAGATCATAATAATCCGGTTGACAATAATGATGGTGATGCTGATGCTAATATCAGTGATCCTGCAACTACTATTGTTACCACTACTATTAGCAATGGAGAGAGCAGTACTGGTAGTGAGGAATTAGAATGATGACAATAATGATCATTCTAATGAAATTGCGATCACAATAACAACAGTAACAACAACAGAAATTATAATGATGATGATATAATAACGATGCTAATAACAACACGAATAACAAGAAGGATAATGACAACATTGATAAAAAGGATTATGATAATCATGACGATAACAATGATACTATTGATAATGAAAGAAAAACATGACAGCGGTAGCAGTAGAAGTATCAGTAATGATAATGATGATAAAAATAACAATCATAAGAGGAATGGCGATGATGATGATGACGATAATGATGACGTCAGAGTGCATGGGTGTGTGCGTGTGTTCGAGGCTCTACGACACTGGTTCTCAATGATGAGAATGATAATGATAATCATAATCTTCATGATGATAATGATGACACTAACAATGACAGTGATAAAGATATTAATAATAATAATGATGATAATAATAATAATAATAATAATAATAATGATAATAATAATAATAATAATAATAATAATAATAATAATAATAATAATAATAACAATAATAATAATAAAAAAATAATAATAATAACAATGATAATAATAATAATAATAATAATAATAATGATAATGATGATAGTAATAATAATAATAATAATAATAATAATAATAATGATAATAACAACAACAACAGAAAAAAATTAAAAATATTAATGATTATGTTACTAACAACAATGACAAGGATAATGGTATCAATAATGACAATGATAATAATCATAGTTTTAATAATTATTACAGTAATAACGAAAATTTTGATAATAATTGTAGAAGCAAAGACAGCAACAGTAATGATGATAAAGACAACGATAATAACGATAAAAAAGGCAAAATGTTAATAACAACACTATGAATAAGGATGACGTTAATGATGATGGCGATGATGATGATGATGATGATGGCGATGATGATGATGCCACCTACTTCCCCTCCTCCTCATTATCATTATTATAATCAACATTATCATTATCATCATCATTATTATCATTATTATCATCCTCATTATCATAATCATTTAAATATTACTAATATCGACATAACGACATGCGCATGCATATATATAAGTGAATATGTGATAATTAAATCCTCCACTTATGCAATTGACATTCAATAGAGCAATAGCTCACTCAGTTCCGTGCAAGGTTTCAAATCAAGGTTCCCGAGTTCGCGTCCCTTACAGGAAGCCCTTATTTTTTTTATTTTATTTTTTTTATTTATTTATTATTATTATTATTATTATTTTTTTTGGGGGGGGTCGCTATCATAAGCATTAATAGTTTTTTTTGTCAGTGTTATTATTGGTAGCATTATTGTCATTTCTATTAGTTAATCATCATCATTATTATCATTATCACTTTCATCATCATTAGTATTGTTTTTATTATTGAAACGCTTACTATTTAAGCATTGTCATCATCATAATCTATATTATTCCGATCATCATCATCATCATCATCATTGATATCATTTTCATTATCGGATTTTGCTATCATAACTCTAATCATCATCATCATCATCATTATCATAAAAGGATTGTCATCATCGCTGCTATTATTATCATCATGACCATTAGGACTATTATCATCATTATTGATATCAGTATCATCATCATTATCATTGATGTAATTATTACTATTGTTATTATCATCATGATCATGATCATCATTACGTTTTTTTCCCTCGCATCATTATTATTATTGTATTATTGTTTTTTGTTTTTGTTTTTTGAGGGGGGGGGGGGGTCGCTATCATAAGCATTAATAGTTTTTTTTGTCAGTGTTATTATTGGTAGCATTATTGTCATTTCTATTAGTTAATCATCATCATTATTATCATTATCACTTTCACCATCATTAGTATTGCTCTTATTATTGAAACGCTTACTATTTAAGCATTATCGTTATCATAATCTTTATCATTCCCATCATTATCATCATCATCGACATTGATGTCATTTTCATTATCAGTTTTTACTATCATAACTGTAATCATCATTATCATCACCATAATGAAAGGATTGTTATCATTGTTGCTATCATTATCATCATTACAGTTATCACTACTATCATTATCATTGATATCAATATCATTATCATTATCAATGATATTATTATTACTATTGTTATTGTCATCATGATCATTATCATCATTATTATTTCTCCCTGATATCATTATTTTTATAGTAATATAAATAATTGTTATCACTATTGCTACTATTATTATTATCCTAATCCTTATCGTTGTCATTATCTTTATCATCACATCATCATTATCATCATCATCATCCTTATCATCATCATCGTCGTCATTATCATCATCATTATCATCATCCTGCTCATCATCATTATCATCGTCATTCATATTGTTATTATTAACATTTTTTTTTGCCGTTCTTGTCGTTGTTTTTATCATCATCATGATCCTCATCCTTATTGTCACACTTTATCATCATCATCTTATCATCATCATTATCATCATCATCATCGTCTTCATTATCATCATCATTATCATTATCATCCTCATTATCATCCTCATCATCATTATCATCACCATCATCATCCTCATGATGAAAATCATCATTATCATCATGATAATCATCCTCATAATCAATAATCATCATCATAATCATCATTATCATCATCACCATCATCGTGATCCTTATCATAATCATTATCATCATCATTATCATAATAAATATCATCATCCTTATCATAATCATTATCATCATCATTATCATAATAAATATCATCATCCTTATCATAATCATTATCATCATCATTATCATCATCATCATTATCATTATCATTCATATTGTTGTTATTAACATTTTGTCTTTTTTATCCTCGTTATTATAGTTATTTTTATCATCATTGTTGTTGCTGTCTTTGCTTCTACAATTATTATCAATTTTTTCGTTCTTATTGTTATCATTATTAAAACTATGATTATCATTATCATCATTATTCATACCATAATCATTGGCATTGTCGTTATTAACATAATCATTAATACTTTCATTGTTTCTGTTATTATTATCATTATTATTATTGTTATTATTATCATTATTACTTTCGATGTTAGTGTTATCATTATCATTATGATGATTATGATTATCATTTTCATTATCATTATTGAGAGCCAATGTCGTAGAGCCTCGAACACATGCTCTTACGTCATCATCACTATCATCATCATCATCATTATCATCCTCCTTCTCTTTCTCATTTTCATCATCATCATCATTATTATCCTCCTTCTCTTTCTCATTCTCATCATCATCATGATTATTATCCTCCTTCTCTTTCTCTCTCTCATTCTCATCATCATCATCATTAGAATTACACTAGAAGGATAATTATTGCTATCATCATGATTTTTTTTCATCATAATTACCATCATTGCTCTATGCATACTATGATTTTTGTCCTTATCATCATTAACACATCATCATCATTATCATCATCCTCATCATTATTATGCTGCTCCTTCTCCTCATTATCACCACTATCATTATTATCATCATTATCATTATCATCATTATTATCATCGTTATTATTATCAGTATCATTATCCTCCTCCTCATCATTATTATTCTCCTCCCTCTCTTCCTCTTCATTATCATTATCATTATCATCATCATCATCATCATTATTATCCTCATTATTATTCTCCTCTTTCCCCTCCTCCTCATTATCATCACCATCATCATCATTATTATCATCATTTTCATTATCATTATTCTCATTCTCATTATCATAATCATTTAAATATTACTGACATCAACATAACGACATGTGCATCCATATATATAAGTGAATATATGATCATTAAAGCCTCCACTTATGCAATTGACATTCAATAGAGCAATAGCTCACTCAGTTTCGTGCAAGGTTTCAAATCAAAGTTCCCGAGTTCGCGTCCCATACAGGAAGCCCTTACTTTTTATTATTATTATATATTTTTTTTTGGGGGGGTCGCTATCATAATCATTACTAGTTTGTTTGTTAATGTTATTATTGGTAGCATTATTGTCATTTCTATTAGTTAATCATCATCATTATTATCATTATCACTTTCACCATCATTAGTATTGTTCTTATTATTGAAACGCTTACTATTTAAGCATTATCGTTATCATAATCTTTATCATTCCCATCATTATCATCATCATCGACATTGATGTCATTTTCATTATCAGTTTTTACTATCATAACTGTAATCCCCATTATCATCATTATAATAACATGATCGTCATCATTGTTGCTATCATTGTCATCCCTACAATTATCACTACTATCATAATTATTGATATCAATATCATTATCATTGATATTATTATTACTATAGTTATCAACATCATGATCATTATTATCTTCCTGGTATCATTATCATTATTATAATATGAATAATTATTATCATTACTGTTACTATTATTATTGTTCTTATCCTCACTATTGTCATTATCTTTAACATCATCATTATCATCATCATCACCGTCATCATCATCATTATCATCATCATCATCATTATCATTAACATCATTATCATCATCATCATTATCATCATCATTATCATTATCACCATCATAAAAGTATATCATCATTATGATTATCAATTTCTTCATTACCAATACCATTATCATTATTTCAATTATTATTATATTATTACTATTATTATCATCATTATTGTTGATATAATAATGATGATAAATACAATAAAGATAATGATAACAGTAATTATTATCATTATCACGATTATCACAATTATTATCATTATTATCATTATCATTATCATCATTATTACCATTATCGTAGCCATTATCAATATTGTTGTTATTATTAGCATTACTATAATTTCTATCATTATCGTCCCTCTTATGATTATCCCTATCATTATTGTCATTACCATTATTTCTGTTGTTATTTATGTCATTATCATTATAATTATCATCGTTACAACTATTATCATCTTTGCTTATTATGACTATCATCATTGTTATTACCATTATCATTATCATTATCACCATCCTTACTATTATCTGTATTGTCATTATCATTATCATTATTATCTTATTATTTTTATCATTATCGTTTTCATACCTATCATCATCATAATCCTTATTGTTCTTTTTGATATTATTAACATCATTGATAGTACTGTTATTTTCATTATCGTTATCATCATTATCACAGTTATTATTATTCCTGTCATTATCAATATCATCATTATTTTCTTCCATTATTATTTTGATCGTTATCATCATCATCACTATCATTATTATCATTATCATCACCATCATTATTGTCATTATTATCATCATCATCATCATCCTTACTATCACCACCACTACCATCATCATCATAATCATCATCAATGTCACTTCTATCATTAATACCATCACCATTACCATCACCATTAATTACCATCATCATTCATATCATTATCATCACCTTCACCACCATTTTACTCTCTCTTATCACTTTCATTACCATCCTCATCATCAAAGTCTACATCTCCTCTCCTTTGCTTCCAACTTTAACCCACGATCGAGTCCGTAAATCGCTTTGAAAATAGATCGTTAAATCGCAACTATCATTAACCAGGGAAACATCACAGTATATACTCAGCCTTTCTTAATTGCTTTCGCCTTCATTAAACACACCTTGAGTTAGTCCCAATGTTTCTGCGAGTAATTAAGTCAAGCGTGTTAGTATACTTAAGGTTGCTTGATACAAATGATTAAGTGGATGTATACTTTATTTTATTTATTTATTTATTTATTTTTTTATTTATTATTATTATTTTTTTTTTTTGACACGAATTCTTTATTTGGTTTTGTTCTGTGTTGTATTATTCTTTCTTTCTTTTTCTTTTCTTTGTTTACCTTTGTACCTATTTTTGAGTGGAAAATTTCTTCCTCATCTCTCTTTCTTTTTCATTCTTTCATTCTCTTTCATTCGTTTTCTTTCTCTCTTTCCCCCTCCCTCTCAATTTATCTCATCATCATCTCCGTCTCTCTCTCTCTCTCTTTCTCTCTCTATCTCTCTCTCTCTCCCTCTCTCTCTC
>NW_028234404.1:32347022-32352022 GCF_977035675.1 Penaeus japonicus | reverse complement strand
TGATGAAGATGAAAATGGGAAAGGGGTGGAGACACAGAATGATGAAGAAGAGGACGAAGCAAATGAAAGCAAGTGTAAAGGGAAGCAGAGGAAGAAGAAGAGAAGGATAATGCAGGTCGTTATGAGAACAAGATGTTAATGAATAGTGTTCTTACTTTCAAGCAAGTACTTGTTCTTACTAACAGTCAATCTTATGGTTTCAGTACAGTATCTTTTAGACTTCGTGGCATCTGTTGCATTAAACAATTGAAGACTCAGAAAAATACAAATCATAAATTAAGTTTAAAGCAACAGGTTCGACGTGTAAGTTCAGGGACGTATCAATTACGAAGAACAGAAAATATCATTCCAAGACACTTCCCCCCCCCCGCCCCCATCGCCAAAATTCCGACAAGTTTAATGCACTTTAAGTTTTATTTGCACCAATTGATAGGAATGATAAGTAACTCCTTATCTCATTGCTAAATCCCTTTCTATGGCTATCGGCGTTACCAGACGAACTTTGGGTGTTGTGACATTTCTACTTGTTTCCCTTTTCAGCTCACCGCAAACAGACCCAATCAATTGAAAACTTGCAGTGCTCTTCCGGGCCCGCCGTGCTCGACTCCATGAATATGCGGTTATTCTCGGGGCTTCTTACCAAGGGTGCAACGAACTCAGAGTAGAGCTCATTTAGCTCCCGGTTGGTAGTTGCAAGCATGATTATGGGGACACCATCTGCATCCACTTTGTGAATACAAATCTTCAAAATGATACCTTTCTGGATGCTTTGCGTTGTATGCTTATATACGCATGTTTAAACATAGATAGATACATACGCACACACACGTATATATGTGTGTGTGTGTATATATATATGTATATATATATATATATACATATATATATATATATATATATATATATATATATATGTCTATGTATATATATATATATATACATATATATATATATATATATATGTATATATATATATTATATATAATATATATATATATATATATATATATTATATATATATATAATACATATATATATATATATATATATATATATATATATATATTATATATATATATACATATATACACACACATATACATATATAAATATATGTATATATATATATATATATATATATATATATATATATATATATATATATGTAAACACACACATACACATTTCGCTTTTATCAGGATAATCATGATCAACAAAATGTAAACTAAATATTCAACTTTTGCTAAAAAAAAAAAAAAAAAAAAAGTGCCACTGCATCGAGAGCGTCTGATTAACGCTAAATAAGTTGATAATCACGTCACTTACGTAGCTACTGTTCATTCTGCTGACTCGTTGAGAGGAGCAATCCTTTTCAACTGCTCCCCTTATTGCTTCGCCTGCTGATATTGCTGCTCTTGCTACTGATGTTGCAGCTATTGCTATCTCTTGTACTATTACGATTGCTGACTATTTATATTGGTGTGATAGTGCTGTTTCTTGTGATAATGATAATGATCACAATATTAAGAGTAATAATAATGATAATGATAGTGATTATGATTGTTCTATATGATTATGATTCTCCTAATAAATGATAATATGGATAAATATATGATGAAAACATGTAAATTGATAAAGATGTTGTAAAACACTATGGTTTTGCGAACAATAAGTGTCAAGTAACTTCTAGCTGCTTAAACTACGAAATGAAACCACGTAATTATTCATACAATATCATAGTATAAACATATGATAAATAACGGTTACTACATATGCAATAATGCCCTCTATATCTTCATATTATCTCTATGTTCATGAATACTTTAGAAGGCATGCAAGCATTGTATTCATTTATTCACGAGAGAGTTAATTTTTAAAAAGTCTAGCTGAATATTGCAGAATCACCTACCACCAACAATTACTTTAATCAACACCACGAATATTATCCCGCTATTGAACACTTATTTTGTCAAGCATACTCTCAAGAAATTACACAAGATACATCCCCCCCGAAAAAAAAAAAAAAAAAAAAACGCGCCCCTGTACGTATGTACGGAAACGCCCATTAAGCTTCCCCAATAAAAATCTACGGACGGAGAGATCCCAGCACAAAACACTCAAGTGAAGTACCACTTTATTCCCGTCTCCAGAACGAATGTACTGTACTCTTAAGAGGTCCCATGACACGGCCGTCGGGGGCTTCGATTACAACGGTATAAGACCGTCTGTAAGACTTCGGTACCAAAGTTCCGAAGCCCCCCCCCTTTTTTTTTTGAGTATTTGAAAACGTGGATTGATGTTGCACGACCCATTCTAGTCACAGGGGCGTCTTCATTCTGGCTTTTGGGATCGGCTCTTGGGCGCTTATGCTCATTGCCAGTAATTGCTTTTTCTCCCTGGCTTGTTTGCTGAATTTCAAAGTAATGGCTTTCTCTTTACACAGGAAAGATGGAGGGGTATTTAGTTTCTCTCGTTTATTTCGTTTTCTTTTTCTTTTTTTTCCTCTTTCAACTCTTCTCTTCGTTCTCTCTCTTTCTCTGTCTATTTCTCTTACTCTTCCCCCTCTCTTCTCTTCTACTCTCTCTCTCTCTCTCTCTCTCTCTCTCTCTCTCTCTGTCTCCTCTCTCTATTTCTCTCACTCTTCCCCCTCTCTTCTCTTCTACTCTCTCTCTCTCCCACTCTCTCTCTCTCTCTCTCTCTCTCTTTTCTCTCTCTCTCTCTCCCTCTCTCTCTCTCTCTCTCTCTCTCTCTCTCTCTCTCTCTCTCTCTCTCTCTCTCTCTCTCTCTCTCTCTCTCTCTCTCTCTCTCTCTCTCTCTCTCTCTCTTTCTCACTTTCTATCCCCCCAAAGAAAATATGTACAGCAGCTGTAGATTATTTTCAGTATTGTGGTCATATTAAACCCTTTCCTCTTGTTGTAACGTTAAGTTTCCGTTTTCCATTAGTAATTAGGTTTGAGTAGCGGGAGGAAGAGAGTAGCTTACGTTCCCACCCTCATAAATTGTAAAAAAAAAGAAAAAAAAAGAAAAAAAAAATCATAATCAAAAGTTGTAGCATTTTTATTAATAAGCCAATTTGCAAATGGTTTGGTACATAATTTGAATGTAAATGTTTTTTTTTCTCTCTATTATGTAAGAGTAATGTCTGTTCTTGAGTTTGTGTGTTTGTTTGTTTGTTTGTTTGTTTGTTTGTTTGTTTGTGTGTGTGTGTGTTTGTATGTTAGTGTGTGTTTGTTTGTTTGTTTGTTAGTTTGTGTGTGTGTGTGTGTGTGTGTGTTTGAATGAGTGTCTGTATATACGTACATGTGTGTCCCTGAAAGTCACCAATAAACAACAACAAGATTGATACGAAAAGGAACAAAGACGAAACATACAACAATTACAGCGTCGATAGCACCCCAATCAGTAACGCTTCAATAAAGTCTGTCGAGCTAATAACACCATCACACGGAGCACACGGAGTCATAACGTGAGCTTTAAGATAGAGAGTGCTTTCCATAACACATGAACTTTTCCTCGTAGAATCCCGTTGAATACAGCACAACCTATGCAAGCAAATAAAGATATGAGCATCTTACTCCGGCCAAAAATCTTCGCTTATTGGGCACGGTTACTCCCATGACATTACCATTGACACACTCTGCCATCGCTATTACGGCCGGGTTCATTTTCACGGGCCGTTTCAACCTCTATGTAGGTAGGACCATTACAGTTCACTCCATTTCCCCGCGAAATTTTACCTTCTCTCTTTATGCGCTCGCGACGACATAAAATAAGGCTCGCGACCGAGTAAAGTGCTTCCCAGACCCTCTTGATGAGTTCGGGAGGGCCAGACCCTAGCCATCAAGACGACCGCGATATGGAGCATCATGTGGGAGGAGAGTGATAGAGATATGATGCTGGGGGGAAGGAGGGGGGGGGGGAAGCGGGGGTTTCGAAGCCCCGTGTGCGATGTCTTGGAGGCTTCAATTTTTTTTTTTCTTTCTTTTTTTTTTTAGGGGCATGAGATGTCCAGGCGTTTTCCAAAGTACCCTGGAAGACAACAGGACGTCCTACAACCTCTCTCTTCTCTCTGTTCTCCTGGGAAGTCTTTGATGGATTTACTGTATCCCGCAGTGTCTTCAAAAAACGCGTTTTTACTCTCCAGTATTTTTCAAGCGACTTGCTATGTTGCTCTCACTATCTTCAAAGGATATTCTCCCCCCTGCTATGTGCCTGATGGATGTTCTTTTACACTGCCTTCGGGGTGTATGCAAGAAATACACAGCAGCCCCGCATCTGTGCCACTGTCATAAAGGACATACGTTATCCTACAGAGCTTGCAAGACCTGGCGTACGTTGCACCAATGGCATCAGGCATCAAGGCACAAACATTGCAACGGCATATCCCAACATCGTGTGCAAAATGCCTCCCAAAGTCTAAGGTTCCTTATATATATTTTTATAGGTAATTGAGTCAAGACACAAGAGATGGCGAGATTTGCAACCTTGCATAAAAAAAAAAAAAAAAAAAGGAGAGAGAAGAGAGAGAGAAAGAAAGAAAGAAAAAAATCTTCTTCACCTTCCATCTTCATTCCGTTTATCACCTTCCTGTCCCTTGCTCCTTCTCTTCCTAGATGATACGTCAGATATCCTTAAGGGATGCCTTCTTGCGACCATAAATATCCTCTCCTTTGATCCTCAAGTTTGAAAGCAATCTCACTTCAGAGGACCTACTGCTTCCGACGGACCGCTTCGCAAATTACACAGCAAAAATGTGACTGAGAGAGAGAGGGAGAGACACAGAGAGAGAGAGAGAGAGAGAGAGAGAGAGAGAGAGAGAGAGAGAGAGAGAGAGAGAGAGAGAGAGAGAGAGAGAGAGAGAGAGAGTATGAGAGAGAGAGTAAGAGGAGCATAGAGAGAGAGAGCGAGACAGAGAGACAGAAAGAGAGAGAGAATGAGAGACAGAGAGAGGGGGGGGGGGAGATAGAGAGAGAGAGAGAGTGAGTGAGAGTGAGAGAGAG
>NW_028234404.1:32334522-32339522 GCF_977035675.1 Penaeus japonicus | reverse complement strand
TCTGGTACTCGTAGACTTGCACGTAGGTAGGTGGGTAGTAAGCGTATAATATGGAATATAATTGTATTGGTAAAAACAATAATGATAATGATTATAGTAATATGATCAATTTTTATTTAAAAAAAAGAAAAGAAAAGAAAAGAAAAAAACGTTAGACTAAATTAAAAACATGGGCAAGGAAATCGAAAAAAAAGATGATAGATATGATGATGATGATGATGATGATGATGATGCTTACGATGATGATGTAATGATGTGTAGTAGTTATAGCATCAACAGCAATAGCAGTGTTAATGGAAATGATGATAATATTTTAAAAAATTATTATCATTTCTATCATACAATGATAATGATAAGGATTATGATGGAAATAGTAATGGGGATAAATCACAATAAAAATAATAATGCTATTAGTAATAATAATAATAACGATGATAATAATGATAAAAATGATAATGATGATATTAATGATGATATTAACAAGACACATTATGCAAGCAGAGTCTGCCATCGGAAAGATAATGAGTGACTATCATTTGCATAAATCTGCACTGTCCGCTTGCGTTGTGAGGCAGCATCAACATTATTGATTATCGTGTAATTCTCAAATGGTGAGGTTCTCGAATCACTCGCTTAGGATTGATATCTTATAAGTATGCGGATGCACATACACCGACTCACACACACACACACACACACACACACACACACACACACATAAACACATACACACACACACACACACATAAACACATACACACATATAGACACGCATACACACATATTATATATATATATATATATATATATATATATATATATATATATATATACATAAATATATATATATATATATATATATATATATATACATATATATATATATATATATATATATATATATATATATATATATATATATATATACATATATATATACATATATATGTGTGTGTGTATGTATACATACATATATATATATATATATATATATATATATATATATATATATATATATATACACACATATATATACACATATATATACATATATACACATACACATATACATATGTATGTGTATGCAGAAATAACCCCCAGAAGGAATAATCAGTACCAGAGGCAGGCTCCTCAAAGTACACATTAAAGGTTAGACGCCTCACGCCTGTAGAGATTCCCTTTGTATAGCTCGTCTTCCTTAGGGCTATAAAAAGGCCACTTGAGAGCCAGAGAAGCAACATTTCGTTAGCGACTCGAAATAGCCATTCAATCTGCAACGTTTGGAAAATAGTGCAGACGATGCCTTGTTATTATAATTGGGTAACCGGCAAAGTCCGTTATACTATGGTATCATTTTGCATTTACTAGTTCGGTATTGGATCATTTAATGTATTTTCATATGAATTGACTATTATGAAAACTAAAGTTATTCACATTGCATCCTGTATTTTTTTTTTTTTTTTATTATTATTATTCTACAACAAGGAGTCCGACGTGACTACTTATGACAATGATACGATAACTGAACCTTTAGCGCTGATAGCCTGAAAGTTTCATCTCTCTGTTGCAGATATTGACGGTGTGACAGTCTGGAAAAGCAACCCCTGTCATGAACGAGCGTCAGAAGCGGAGATGCGCCACTGAATTCCTCCGCGCAGAAGAAGTTGAACCAATGAACATTCACTGACGGTTCATGGACGTTTCCGGAGCCCGAGGCGGTTGATTCGTCGATTCTGGATTGGCGACAGAGGTGGGAGTGACAAGCCGCTCTCCGGACGCCCATGCGCAGTCTCACTCAGGTTATTAGAGCGAAGGTTCAGTCAACGTAACGATGCAATTGGCAATCCCTTCGGACTCTTTGGGGCGGAATAAAAAAATATATATATAAAAAAAGTGTGGCATTAGTTTTGGAAAGACCCTCGTATTATAGGTATATTTCTACCAACTAATGTAAGACGAGAAAAGAATATTGCGGAAGTTGTTGGAAAAGCATGAAAGTATAAAAAAAAGAAAAAATAAAAAAGAAAAAAGGAAGCTGTGTAATGATCGTTTCCATAGCTACATCTTCTTTGGAAATACTTGAGTTGAATAAGTCTATAGGGGATATAACCATTGCCATTTTCATTCATACAGTTTTCTTCAAGTGAGTTATAAAAATAAACGACCAAATCAGTTTTTTCTAAATGGTACATGGACACACTAGATAAAGAAGTATTACTTAATCCAAAAGAATTATTCATTGCCTCTTTGTAAAATCTAGAGGAACGGAAATCACAGGTAATAACAATAAAAAAAATCAAAAACAAAAATAAAACAAAATATGATAACTATCCCAATTAACCAATAGGAAAAAACACGAAAACACTAATTCTTAAATAACTTCACACGCACTCTCGTGTAACTTTACGATTTCTATTCAAACCTTTACCCTTTCCCTCTTTTGACTTTCCTCATCCTTCGTTTAATAAGAAACATGTACCTAAATGTCCTTCGGAAATAAGCAAAGTACTCTCGCCTAGACAAACGACTGCCTTGAGGGACTAACCTAGTAACTACAGCTCTGTAATAGACTGTAATTTCAGACTTGTGGTTCACTTGTGGAGGACTTACACCATGAGCTCGTCTGACGGGTGGATTTTCTGCTCCTTGTTCGGAGGTCGAATTTGGTTTTGATTTTGGACTTTCTGAGTCGCTCTGAAGGGCTTTTAGTTTGTTTGTTCTTTATGACGTAGCTTGGCGTGTTTATAAAAGCAATGGTCGTTGGGTGGTTGGGTAGTTTCAGGGCGACGTGTATGATATGTTAATTTCATTGTGTGAGTTATCAGAGAAACGTTTTAATTAATTGATATGAATAAATGTATATGCTTATGCCAAAGGCTAGATGTACACAACAGATTTGTAACCTTTTTTCTTTCTAATATCAGTCCATTTCGTTATTTGCAGCGTTTGTAGAATTATATATATATAAATGAATTAGAGAAATATGTTTCATATTAATATATATATTATTCATGTTTTTACTGATTAACGCTGTTATAAATGTAACAATCATAATATGGCGGATAACCATTACACCTTTAACAGGAAACTCATTCGAACTTCAGCGAGATATATGTCCCATTGGTTGATCACCACACACACACACACACACACACACACACACACACACACACACACACACACACACACACACACACACACACACACCCTCTCCTATCAGGACATAATTATCAATAATTCACCCCGCTTAAAATGTTCATCTTCAATCAGGGGCGATTAACAGAGGAAGTGAGAGGTGGAGGGAACCTCGCCGGAGGAAGTTTGTGAGTTATTTGAAAAAGATATTGCCTTACGACGAGATAATGTGTCAGCACACGCTAAGGATAAATGATTGGAAGAGAGAGAGAGAGAGAGAGAGAGAGATAAGAGATCAGAGTGTGAATTCCATCCATACTTGATGTCGAGGTGAGCTTTCTTTCTTTGTCCGATGAAACACAAATTACAAACTTTTTGATATATTCATATTGTGTGAAGATGGTCAAGACAAAAAAAAAAAAAAAAAAAAAAAAATATGTTGAACTCTTATAATGTTTCGATAGGTATAAATATAAAAGGAAATTTACTTCTCCCAAGGAAATAATTGGCTTATGATTTATGTTTTCCAAAGTAAGTACCTTTCTGCCTTATCTCTCAGAGTTATTGGAATAGAAATTTTATAGCTTCTGCTCATACTCAGTGTTAATTTTTCTTCATTCTTCTTCTTCTTCTTCTCTTCTCTTTATTCTTCTTCTTATTTTATTATTTTATTCTTGTTCAAAATCGCGAATTACTTAAAGAAAACCGACTTATTCTTCTCTGTTCTTCCCTCTTCTCTAGTCTTGCGAACTTTGTACTGTTTTGAAGATGGGTTCTATTAGACCGTGACTATTTCTCTATTGCACTTTCTGTTTTTCTGAGCAACAAGATGAAAAAATTCTGTTAAGGTTCACCTTCCATTACTACTGTTATCATTATCTTTATTGCTATGACTATTATTATCATTATCATTATAATTATTATTATTATTATCATTATCATTATTATTATCATTATCATTACTAGTATTATCATTATTACAATGATCATTATTATCATTATTGTTATTATTATTATTGTTGTTATTATTATTATCATTATCATATTATTATCTTTATTATTATTACTGTCATTATCTTTTTATGATTAAAATTATCATAATTTTCATTATCATCACTGTCATTATAGTTATCATCATTATCATCATATTTATCATCATATTATTATCATGATGAAGAGGATGATTATTGATATCATTATAATTAACATAATTATCATTTGAATTATTATAATCATCTTAATTATATTATAATCATAATTATATCATTGTAAAAGTAATAAGAATATAACAGTAATAAAAAAAATATATATATATTTTCCATCATCATCATCATCATCATTACAATCATCATCATCATCATCATCAATCATCATCATTACTATACCATCATCATCATCATCTATCATCATCATCATCATTACCATCATCATCATCATCATCATACCATCATCATCATCATCGTCGTTACCATCATCATCATCATCATCATACCATCATCATCATCATCGTCGTTACCATCATCATCATCATCATCATACCATCATCATCATTACCACCATCCTCCTCCTTTCCTTTCTCTTCCTTCTACCTTCCTTTAGCTCCCCCCCGCCCCCCCCATCCCCCCTCAATATCCTACGACGCCTCCAGACTCACAGCATCCCTCTGCTTAAAACTGATGTCTTAATCTTACGGTTTCTCGGCCTCCTTCTCTCGTAAATCCAGCAGCCTAATCTCGGCCATGTGTTTTCATCTTTTGCTCTCTTTTTCTCTTCTTATTTTATTTTGTGAAGACTTTGTTCATTGGGGTCTCTCTTCCTATTATTTTTTTTTGTGTGTGTGAATACTGTGTTCATTGGCATCTCTC
>NW_028234404.1:32307022-32309522 GCF_977035675.1 Penaeus japonicus | reverse complement strand
TATCTATATCACTCTATCTCACACATATCTCTCAACTACAATAATCTCCCCACAATCAATACTCTCAATAATCACCCTCTATCCAAGCACCCCTCTCCAGACAAGACACATGTCACTTCTACTATCTCTAAAAAACCACTCTACAATCAAAAAATAATCTCATACATCACACCCCACCAATCACTCTAACAATCAATGTTCTCTATATGACCTACTCACACACTAACACTAACTATCTATCACAAACTCTCTCTCATCACCCCACTAAGACTCACTACTCCGACACACTAAAACTCTATCACACTAATATCTATATCACCACTCTCTCATCACACAGCCACAATATCCTCTCAAACACTATATAACACAAACATCACTCTCTCAAACTATATTTCACAACAACTCTCAAGATGCAAAACACAACTTAACACACCACACACCTCACACACACACACAAAACAACAAAACCCTGTACAGACAGTGACAAGCACGGATCGCTCAGCTCACACGCTAGAAAGAACGCTCACACCCCCCCACCCCCACACGCCCACACCATCAGTCAAGATAGATTGACACAAAAACCCCCCTATACACCAAATGGATTTTGAGTATCTCATTTGTGTAATAGTGAGTTTATCAGCTCAATTAATCATTACGGAAGAGTGTTTACCTTAGTCAAATAGATGATATACATAATAGAAATACACATCAAAACAAACAGAACATACAACATACAACCTGCCAATCTATCTGTCCGATCATTCAATACACATCTGATAAATATGTATATGTGTATAAAAATAATACATATATATTAACAATATATATAAATATATATCATATATATATATAATAATATATAATATCTACCTACATAAATAATAAATATATATCTATATAAATAAATATATATATATCAATATCTAAATATATATAAATTCATATGTAAATATCAAACCAGATATATATAGATTATATCATATATTATATATTATATAAATATAAAGCTAAATCAATATATATATATATAAAATAGTGTGTGTCGTCATCTATAAATAATATATATATATCTAAATAAAGGATATATATATATATATATAATAATATAAAAATAATAAAATAATTTATTTTATAATAAATGATAACAAAAGTTTTATAAATAAAATATGAGTGTGTATCTATAATCATCTCAAAATATACCAATAACTAAATATAAAAAATCGACATATATATAAATCTAGTATATATATATTAGATAACACATATATATATATATATAACTATATATATATATAAATATAGATATATACAAAGAATATAAGTAAATAAAAATATAGTTACATATATATTAAAAATATATAACATATATAAATAACTCTATATACAAACAATCTATTTAACAAAATAAAGCGAAATATAAATAAATATAAATAAATATATAAATAATATAATATAATATGAATATGAGTGTATGTCTATATATAAATATATATCTATATATATATATATAAATATAAAAATAAATATAAGAGATCTATATATATATAACAATATTCTAAAAATATAAATCTACATAACTACTATAGATCTCACATATCAACAAACCAACTCTCACTATAACCGATATATGTCAAATAAATCTAAAAATATATATAAATAACACTATAACACTATACTATCTATACAGAAAATCTAACAATAAACTATCTCTATCAATATCTCACAATCTATCAATGTCATATATATATATAGAACATAAAAATAAAATAACAATTTAAATAACACACACACACACGCCCCACCCAACCCAACCCACACCCACATATAAATAAATAAAATATTATATATAACATAATATATATATCTATAATATAATAAATAATATATAATGATCAATTGTATAAAATATATATAAAATAATATATATAAATCTTACCCTGTATAAATACTAACTATCTCTAACAAAACAATAGATTATCACATAAATCTATACTATCAAAACAACTTAACATCCCAATACATATACACAGATATCAACTATATATCTAACTCTAATATATAAAAATATCTCATATCGTATCTCAATAATATATATATAAATATAGATAGATAAAGCATATATACAATCTCAAATAAATATCCACCCTCAGTGTGAAATAACTATCACTCTATTATCTAAAAACTCTCTAACTATAAACCTCTATAACACACCCGTGAATAACTCAACAAAAACTCCTCATCTATCACCTCTATCACATATACACTCAATATATAATACCACCCCCATCGCACTCCACTATAACTACTCTATAACCAATAAAAATATAACAGAAATCAAAACTATCTCAATAACAATAACAAAATATAAATATACACTAATAAATATCACTCCCCACACCCAATCTCTCTCTAAAATCACTATCTATCCATCTCAAATATCAACAATAAATAATCTAAACTAAAAAATCTACTAACAATGACAAAACAATCTCAACACACT
>NW_028234404.1:32297022-32299522 GCF_977035675.1 Penaeus japonicus | reverse complement strand
TGACAACAAACCCGATATTCCCCAATGGCCGTATAGAATATCGCACGCCCCCCTCCTTTCGTGTTAACATTTCTAAAGTCCTCAGCATTCAAAGGATTCTGAAGCAGTTATAGATTCACAAGAAACACATGTATATTTCAGATATACTTTTTGAAACCCTTCACATTTTTTTTTCTTCGTGAAATATAACTCGAAAAAATAAAACATATATTAGTACTTATCTATGGTTGCACTTACGATTCGATGATATTTATTTGCTTTGTGAGAAAGGCTTGTGTCGAGTAATACTGATCGTTGGTTGATCTCATATAGCAGTGGAAAGAAAACGTGGCAACTGCAATCAACTTTGCATTTTCCGTTAGGATTTACTCGAACATCCTCACCTGCGTTACAGTACTCATACAATGCATCAACAAGTTACTGTATGAATAGAAAGAACAAATAAATAAACAAGCAAGACGAGAAACCATATATATACACACACTCCATTCCGACCCCACGGATTCAACAGGCTAAAACTCTCGGGGCTCGCTCGCCCACTTTCAAGCGCCTCCCAGTCACAGACAACCTGTTCAGGCGCGGTCCGAAGATACACTGAGCCCGTCCGCCGCCACACACCCTAGTCCGTCGGCAGACCTTACTTGTTTCACTAACCTATACTAAGGATGCGGGCCGGAATATGACCTGGAAAATGATTCTCTGATCAATAGTAAGGTGCATTCAGGTATAGCTTGCATGGTGTTACAAGTTGAGTGATGAATGAAGTGCATTATGGTTTTAAAAAATTCATGTTATAATTATTCTAGTTATTCTACTGCATGGTGTGTTTGTATTTTTAAAAATATTTTTTTTTTGAACAAAACACCCAGGATCGGTGAAATAATTGAAAAATAAAAAAAAAAAAATAAAAACATAGAAATAAGAAAAATAAAAAAAAAAAAAAAAAAAAAGCAAAAGAGAAAGAGATAGATAGAAAGGAAGATATATAGATAGATAGATAGATAGATAAGAAGAAGAAGAGAGAGAGAATATATTTGTTCTTTTTTTATATATATATATATATATAATATATATATATATAATATTATATATATATATACATATATATAGATATTATATAAAATATTATATATTATAAATATATATATATGATATATATACAACACACACACAAACTCATACTTTAGATTAATTATATAATTATAAATATATATCAATATCATATATCTAGCATATATATAGATAAATATTTTTATATATATACATATAAATTTAGGTATATATATTAGAAATATAATATATATATTTATAGATATAGACATTATATTAATAAAAAATAAAATAATTCATATAATCTTCAATCGTATATATATATATATATTAATATTATATAAGATATAAATAAATATATTATATAAACATTTATAAATAATATATAAATATACATATATTTTGATATAAGATACGATAGATATACAGTTAATGTATATAAATATATATATATAATATATCTATTATAGATATATAATATATATATATATATAGATATTAAAATGTAGAAAGAAAATAGAGAGAGAGAGAGAGTTACTATTTTATATAATTCATATATATTTATATATATATATATATAATAATATATATTTAAAATTATATACATATATATATATTAATAATATTAATATATTAGCTGGTATATATATACATATTATATATATATATATATATATATATATATATATTATTTATATTATATATTTTATATATATATAATTATATACATATATAGATAATTATATTTTATCCTGCCATATAGGAGATAATATATAATATATAATATATATATAGATATATAAATATAGATATATTATTATATAAATAACAATATAGATATCAATCTATATATATATCTACACACACACTCATATATAATATATATATATATATAAAATATATATATATAACTTTAATAAATTATAATTATAAATTATATTATATACATACTTTGTTAATATTAATTAATATATATATAAATATTAATATATAATATATACACACCACACTACAAACACACACACTCACACACAATTCACACAATACCACACACACACTACTACACAACACTACACAACACTCACATATAATATATAATATATAATATATATATATATATATATATATAAATATATGTATATATATATATATAAATAGACATATATATATATATATATATATATATATATTATATATAAAAAAAAGATATAGGATATAAATACACACAACACACTCTCACTGATCTATCTAAAAACCCCTATCTATCATCTAACATCTATATATTTAATTTATAAATATAAATATATATATAATATAATATATATATAATATATATATTTATATATATATATATAATATATAGATATATTTATATAAATATCATTAATAATATAAAATATGTGTGAGTGTGTGTGTATGTATAATACGTAATATATTTAATATATATATA
>NW_028234404.1:32284522-32287022 GCF_977035675.1 Penaeus japonicus | reverse complement strand
GTTTTCAAGCTTGCTGCAGAAAATAATGACCTCAATACAAAAAATCTTATTTGAAAAGTAAGATAATGATATTGATTGATATATAGTTTAGCTAGTAACCAAAATGAATTTAAAATGATGATGATAATTTAAATTACTGTGCAATTACGTAGATACAAACTTAGCATCAGTAATGACATAGGATAGATTTTGCTTTTTAATTTTAAGAGTATAGATAATGCATAATGTTGATGACACCTGAACTATGAGTGACTAAGAGTGGTTAGTTAGATAAAAATAAAATAAAAGTAAGGAATATTGAAGAATATAATCGGAGAGGATGGGAAAGAGAAGGAGGAGGGAGGAGTGAGGAGGAGGAGGAGGAATGAAGAGGGAGGTTAGGAGGAGGAGGAGAGGAGGTGGGTATTGAGGAGGTGAAAGGAGGAAGGAGGAAGAAGGATAGGAGAGAGAGGAGGAGGCAGGAGGCGAAGGAGAAGTTGAGGAATGAGGAGTGAGGAGGAGGAGGAGGAGGAGGTGGAGGAGACATAATAGTGTGTAGGAAGGGAAAGGAGGAGGGAGTTGTAGGAGGAGGAGAAGGGGAAGGAGTTGGAGGAGGAGAGAAGTGTGGAAAGGGAAAAGAAACGCTGGTGTGATGTAACAGAGAAGGAGAGAAGGAGCGAAGGAGGGAGGAGAAGGAGGAGAAATGGTGATGGTTGAGAAGGCGTAAGGTCTGGATGGGTGGGTGCTGTTAGTTATTCTTTAGGAAGAGGAGGAGGAGGAAGGAGGAGGAGGAGTGTGGGAAATGGTTTTTATGGTATGATAATCATGATGACCATTATTTATTTATTAATTATTATTATTTTTTTTTCTTTTTAACTATTCGTATTGATATCATTATTGCTATCGTTATTATTATCATCATATGATTATAACAGTGATAATAATGATAATGATAATAGAAATAACATTAATAATAGTACTGAATATGGTGAAAATGGTAGTAATTATCATCATCATTGTTGTTATATCGATGATAATGATAATGACAGAGATGATGATAGATATATAATCATTTTTATGATTGAAGTAATGCCAATGGTGAAAATAACAATGGTAACGATAATGAAAATGATGATAGCTGAAATGATAAATAACCACCGACAGATATAAATACATCAAGATAATGCAACTGGAAGTCAAAGTTTGTCTGTCTGTCTGCACCCCCCCCCCCCCTTCTCTCTCTCTCTCTCTCTCTCTCTATCTCTCTCTCTCTCTCTCTCTCTCTCTCTCTCTCTCTCTCTCTCTCTCTCTCTCTCTCTCTCTCTCTCTCTCTCGCCCCCTCCCTCCCTCGCTCTCTCCCCCCCCCTCTTTCTCGCTCCTCTCTTCTCTCATTCTCTCTCTCTCTCTTTTTCGCCCCCCCCCCCTCTCTTTCTCCCCTTCTCTCTCTCCCGCCGCCCCTCTCTCACCCCTTCTCTCTCTCCCTCGCCCCTCCTCTTTCTCTCTCTCTCTCTCTCTCGCCCCCCACCCACTTCCCTTCCTTCCTCTCTCTCTCTCTCTCTCTCTCTCTCTCTCTCTCTCTCTCTCTCTCTCTCTCTCTCTCTCTCTCTCTCTCTCTCTCTCTCTCTCTCTCTCTCTCTCTCTCTCTCTCTCTCTCGCCCCCTCTCTCTCTCTCCCCCCCCCCCCCCCCCTCCCTTCTCCTCTCTCTCTCTCTCTCTCTCTCTCTCTCTCTCTCTCTCTCTCTCTCTCTCTCTCTCTCTTTCTCTCCCACCCTCCCTCTCCCTATATCTCTCACAGTAAAAAGGTATGCATGCGATAGAAGAACTTTAACAGCGTAAAAGATGTGTTAGACGCTTTTCGGTGACTATTCTCCTCTGTTGAAGATCGAATCTCAATTACATGTCTTGTGCAGTCTCATTCATATATATATACATATATATATATATATATATATATATATATATATATATATATATATTTTTTTTTTTTTTTTTTTTTTTTTTTTTTTTTTTTTTTTTCTACATGTGTCTTAGTGAATAGCGGTGTTATGATGTTTATGGTGTGAAAGGATTTGATATGGTAGACACGTAATTATGATTATCTTAATGGTAGTTTCATAATGATTATCATCATTAATGGCAATCTTTTATTGTCCTTTGAAATGCTTTTTTGACAATCAGAAATATCTATCATACCATAATCTATATCACTGGGCCTTCAATAGATAGGGACCTGTATTAAAAGAAAAAAGAAACATCATCGTTAAGTTTATTAGCATGATTTAAGTGCAAACAACCGAACAATATCGATAATGATAATATCGCAATAATAATGATGATAATAATGATAATATCGCAACACATAGAAGTTGACAGAAGTTGAAGTTGGTGGTAAAGAATACAATAACAGCTTTTACGCTCGATGGAAAAGCGGCTAAAATTGCAGAAGACCAAAACTATGCACATCTTTCAGCCGAATGAGCAGAGGTGAGAGTCATTCTGGAGACAAATGGGATTCATAAGAA
>NW_028234404.1:32264522-32267022 GCF_977035675.1 Penaeus japonicus | reverse complement strand
CACACACACACACACACACACACTCACACACAACACACACAACACACACACAATTTAAATAGATAATAGTAGCAAGTATCGTAGTCAAGATACTTCTCAGTTTCAACTCCTCACGTGAAGAGACGGCGGAAAGAAGAGACAAGTGTGTGAGGACTTGAGATTTTGATGAGAGGAGCTGAGATGTAGGTGTGAGAGCTTCGAAGTACGAGGAATCTTTTAATGAATCACAAGCTTCGGTACATAACGTTTTAGGGCTGGAGATTTATCGGGATCTTTTACTCGTCGACAGAAAAACTTTATTCTCTGCTTGTGTATTAGATTAACGTTTGGCTTAGTGCCTAAACCATTCGTTGAAAGTTCGAGATAGATTGATAAGTATATAAGCTTGCACATGCATTATCAGCATCATAAAAAAAGCAAGCAAATTCACTAGCAATTCAGATGCTTGATGGAAGCCCAAACGACGGCGCTCTTTCGGTGGAGGGTGTGGGGGGGGGGGGTAACAATGGCATTTTACGGTGGCGGTCTCAAGTAAACCGCTTCGCGATAAAACCACCCACTGCTTGCTGGCCTCACCACTGGGATGGAGTCTCTCCAAGCAAACAATTCCTCGATCATAAGTCTGACGCATTAATCCCACTTGCTTAAACCTTTTATCTCAAAAAAAGAAAGAAACGAAAAAAAGGAAAAAAAGAAAAGAAACGAAAAAAGAAAAGCAGAGAAAAAAAAGAAATAAAAAAAGAAAAGGAAAGAAATTAAAAGAAAGAAAAGAAAAACAAATATATGCTCATACATATATATATATATATATATATATATATATATATATATATATATATATAACAGGTATATATATATATATACATATATATATATATATATATATATATATATATATATATATATATATATATATATATATATACAGGTGTATGTATATATAAATAAATATATATATATATATATATTATATATATATATATATATATATATATATATATATATATATATATATATTGGAGGATTCAACGAACGGGGAATTACGTACATAATTAGCAAGAGGATGTACGTTTATTCATATCCTCATATCAATTTGCAAAAGAGTGTTATTGCAGTAAAAGATGCAAGAACGAAAGGATCCGTCGGTAAGAGCAGCTTTCAACCGAATGACTTCTTTAATCCAATCATTAATATCTTTCTTCCTTTTCCTTCTTGGAATTACGCTTCTCTCGTCCTTTTTCTCAATTTCCTTCCTCTTTTTTCTCTCTCTCTCTCTTCATCCTCTTCTTCACCAGAATACGTCCTCCTCATCTCATTCATTCTTGCGCTTCTTCCTCATGTCTATTCATGTCAATCGCTTGATCTCACTTCACTTTTTTTTTTTTTATGAGACACGTTTAGACATGTGATCTCTTAATTCCGCACGTGAGATCTAGTCTTCTGCCTTGACCTCTTTCGTTCTACTGTAGTGATTCAATTAAGATCACGAATTGTACTTAATCATGGTAGGTTACGTTGGAAATCAAAAGAAATAATAATAAAAAAAAACTCTACATTTGTTAAAGAAATAAAATGAAACAAAAGAACATATAATAACATCTAAGAAACAAATAAAATGAAACATGAACATAACATAATGAAACAGATAAGACGGTCCAGCAAAATAAATTCAGACTAAATAAACACTACATTTATTTTTTGATCAATTATTACCTTTCGTTTCCGTAGCCGGCAATATACACTCTACTTAACTTTTACAAGAGGCTGGGTAGGCCTTGCGATTCGAGAGAAAAGAACGAATCTAATCTCTAAATACAGCTTGTGTTCCGTCTATGGTATCCTAAAAAATCTGATTCTTGGCGGGAAAAAATGGCGATTGCTTAGACGCTGGTTCTTTTTTCTTATTATATATTTTTTTTTTTACTTATAAGTTAATCATTCAAACTTTCTATTGCTGGTGAAAAGTCTAAATCCTATAAAAACGCAAACAAATAAATAAAAGGAATAAAAGTATTGCAGTATAATCGAGAGCTTAAAACTACAAACAAAACAGACAAAAACACATGCAAGAAGTAAAAGAAATTCAAATAAAACGACTAAAACAACAACAACAACAAAAAAATCAATAAAACGTTCCATAAAACAAAGAAAAGGTCTAAAACAGGTATGCCATTATTTTACCCTACTTGGAGAGTGCTGCTTAGGCAAGAGATGGCGCTGACCAACACTGAGGGCGTAACCCACTTAGAACCACTACGCTAAGACTGGCCGGATACTTCTGTGTGCGTTGGGTTGTTTGTGTCTGGGGTGGGGGGTCGGGGCATAGGTGCGTATGTGTGTGTGTGTGTGTGTGTGTGTGTGTGTGTGTGTGTGTGTGTGTGTGTGTGTGTGTGTGTGTGTGTGTGTGTGTGTGTGTGTGTGTGTGTGTGTGTGTGTTTGTGTTTGTGTGTGTGTGTATGTGTGTGTATTTATGTATGTATATATGTAAATATATGTATAC
>NW_028234404.1:32207022-32209522 GCF_977035675.1 Penaeus japonicus | reverse complement strand
AGACAGACAAACAAAACAGAAAGACAGACAAAAGAGACAGACAGACAGACAGACAAAAGAGACAGACAGACAGACAAAAGAGACAGACAGACAGACAAAAGAGACAGACAGACAGACAGACAAAAGAGACAGACAGACAGACAGACAAAAGAGACAGACAGACAGACAGACAAAAGAGACAGACAGACAGACAAAAGAGACAGACAGACAGACAAAAGAGACAGACAGACAGACAGACAAAAGGAAAAAAAGACAGACAAACAGACATATGGATAAAAAGACAGACAAACAGACATATGGATAAAAAGACAGACAAACAGACATATGGATAAAAAGACAGACAAACAGACAAAAAGACAAACAGACAAAAAGACAGACAGACAAACAGACAGAAAGACAGAAAGACAGACAGACAAACAGACAAAAAGACAAACAGACAGAAAGACAGACAGACAAACAGACAGAAAGACAGAAAGACAGACAGACAAACAGACAAAAAGACAGACAGACAAACAGACAGAAAGACAGAAAGACAGACAGACAAACAGACAAAAAGACAAACAGACAAACAGACAGAAAGAAAGAAAGACAGACACAGAAGAAGGACAGACAGACAGACAAAGACAAAAAGACAGACAGAAAAGACAGACAGACAACAGACAGACAAACAGACAAAAAGACAGACAAACAGACAGACAAAAAGATAGACAGACAAAAAAGTAGACAAACAGACAGACAAACAGACAAAAAGATAGACATACAACCAGACAAAAAGATAGACAAATAGACAAACAGACAGACAAACAGACAAAAAGATAAGACAAAACAAACAGACAGACAAACAGAAGAACGGAAAGACAGACAGACACAGACAAAGACAGACAGACAGACAGACAGACAAACAGAAGAACAGAAAGACAGACAGACAAACAGAAGGACAAAAAGACAGACAGACAAACAGAAGAACAGAAAGACAGACAGACAAACAGAAGGACAAAAAGACAGACAGACAAACAGAAGGACAAAAAGACAGACAGACAAACAGAAGAACAAAAAGACAGACAGACAAACAGAAGAACAAAAAGACAGACAGACAAACAGAAGGACAAAAAGACAGACAGACAAATAGAAGAAGAAAAAGACAGACAGACAGAAAAGAATGAAGAGATTGTAGCAGTCCCAACCTATACCATAATGACTAGGCCAAGAGGGAGGATTAATATTTTATTTCTTTTTCCTTTCATTCAACGATTGCATAACCTCTTCATTAAGGAGGAACCTGTAAAATGAACTCGCGCATGAACAGGAAAACACCACGTGATTCATGGCGGCATTTCCGGCATAAAAATCTCAGTCGAGTTTTACATCATGCATTCATGCCATTAATTGTGGTGTGCACAGTCAGTCAGGCATGTAGGTACACGTGTATGTATGTTTGTTTGTGTGTATTTGTGTGTGTGGGGGGGGGGGGGTTGAAGGGGGCGTGTGTGTGTGGGGGGGGGGGCGTGTGTGTGTGTGTGTGTGTGTGTGTGTGTGTGTGTGTGTGTGTGTGTGTGTGTGTGTGTGTGTGTGTGTGTGTGTGTGTGTGTGTGTGTGTGTGCGGTTATAGATTTATGTGTATATATCTATAGCTTTAAAAGTCATATGTTTTATAATCATTATTAATGTTATCATTTGCATCACCATCTGTAGAAATACTATTGATAATAGTAGTAATAATAGTATGATTATTCCATCATCATTAAACACACACAGATCAACAAATAAACAAACACACACATACACCATATTTCATGTCCACAACTATCCGACACTGGTGTGCATGTTGCCTGTTTGTCTTTCGAAAAATACATTACCACTTTCCCCACGCAACATCAGGGTCGTGTTTTGCAGTGTGAGTTGCAAAGGTTTCTCATTGTGAACAATCTGCGTGCTATCTATGTGAAGATCATTCTTCACTTGATTCTGGGAATTTTGAAGTCCGAATACAAATGCGCGTGTGTGTGTTTATGTGTGTGTGTGTGTGTGTGTGTGTGTGTGTGTGTATGTGTGTACATATATATGTATATATATATATATATATGTATATATATATATATATATATATATATATATATATATGTAAGTACATGTATGTATATGTATGTATATATATTATTTGCAGGTACTTGGTTTCACTCTATTGCACGATACATAAACCCTCGTGTTTCACCATCAGCATCATGTAAATACATCCATTAATATAATTCTGATAATCTGACCTTGACCTATTTTCCTGCGTATATCTAATATACATCTATCGATTTCCCTGTTAGATCACGAACACACAAACTGGACAGTTAGTTGCAGAATGCCCTTTATTCAGTTAATTTAGAGAAGAGGAAAGTCCATTAAAAATAAGAACTGCGTGTATAATTTTGTCGCTCCGAAAGTACGAGAATAAACTTAATCCTTTATAATTAGAACACAGAAGCGACTGCGCTCGTCTGTTCCCTTCTTT
>NW_028234404.1:32184522-32187022 GCF_977035675.1 Penaeus japonicus | reverse complement strand
CTATCCAAAGAACAGAAAACAGAAATCACAGTAACGCCATCTAAGGAACAGGAAACAGAAATCACAGAACAGGAAACAGAAATCACAGTAACGCCATCTAAGGAACAGGAAACAGAAATCACAAGTACGCCATCCAAAGAACAGCAAACAGAAATCACAGTAACGCCATCTAAGGAACAGGGAAACAGAAATCACAGTAACGCCATCCAAAGAACAGGGAAACAGAAATCACAGAACAGGAAACAGAAATCACAGTAACGCCATCCAAAGAACAGGGAAACAGAAATCACAGAACAGGAAACAGAAATCACAGTAACGCCATCCAAAGAACAGGGAAACAGAAATCACAGAACAGGAAACAGAAATCACAGTAACGCCATCCAAAGAACAGGGAAACAGAAATCACAGAACAGGAAACAGAAATCACAGTAACGCCATCCAAAGAACAGGGAAACAGAAATCACAGTAACGCCATCCAAAGAACAGAAAACAAAAATCACAGTAACGCCATCAAAAGAACAGGGAAACAGAAATCACAGTAAAGTTCAAAACGGAAAACCAAAGCTTAACTCCCTCTGGCGCGGAAGCCTCAGCGAAATCAACAGAAAAAAAAAGTTTTCGAAGTGCAAAGATCTCGGAATTTCGAAATGACGAGAACTTGAACAATTGCAGCGGGGATCGGACTGGCTTCGGCTTTGTCAAAATTGAAAGAGACCAAGACAGATCAACAAGGGAAAAATAAGGAAACATCCACGTCGCTGAAATCCTGAAAATAATCTGACTTGGGAACAGACCATGAAAATCTGTCTAGGTATTTATTAGTATTAGAGAAGACGTGCTAGCAAGTGAAAACGCACGATGTAGTTGATGGTGATGATGATGGTGATTATGATGTTGTTGATGATGGTGATGATGGTGATGATGTTGATGATTGATGATTGATAATTGATGATGATGATGATAATGATAACGATGATGATGATGATGATGATGATGTTGATGATGATGATAAGGATAATGATGATAATGATGACGATGATGATGATGGTGATGGTGATGATGATACTGATAATGATGATGATGATGATGATTGATAATTGATGATGATGATAATAATAATGATGATGATGATGATGATTGATAATAATAATGATGACGATGATGATGATGATGGTGATGTTAATGATGATGATGATGATGATTGATAATTGATGATGATAATAATGATGATGATGATGATTAATGATGATGACGATAATGATGATGATTATGATGTTGTTGATGATGATGATGACGATGATGTTGATGGTGATGATGTTGATGATGATAATGATAATGATGACGATGATGATGATGATGGTAATGGTGATGATGATGATGATAATGATAATGATAATGATGACGATGATGATGGTAATGGTGATGATGATGTTGATGATGATAATGATAATAATGATGACGATGATGATGATGATGGTGATGTTGATGATGATGATAATGATGATGATAATGATGACCCCCCAAAAAAATCTTTCCCGGATGCCGAAAGACCAAACGGCTTTCCGCGGAAGGAAGGAATACGTCAACGTCCTCCACGAGGGGCGAGACGACCCCCCTGGGAAGCACGCGTGGCAAAAGCGGCGAGGAATGATGCCAAATAAAAGGGGACCACTAATCAGAGAGAAGGATCTGGATATAAAGACCGAAGGACGGATAAATGCGCCGTCAGAGTCTGAGACTGTTGCGGTATTTTCGAAGAGTGTGATGATTGTGGTGATGATAATGAGGAAGGTAGTAATGGAAAAGGATAGTGATCTTGGTGTTGATATAGTGCCGTTCATTATAATAACGCTTGCAACACCGCTACTTCCGCTCATCATCTAAAACAATAAAAAAAATGTATATATATACATATATATATATATATATATATATATATATATATATATATATATATATACATATATATCTTTATATATATATATATATATATATATATACATATATATATATATATATTAACTTCAAATGTTAAAAAATATATATATATTCCGACAAAACCGCAAAGTTTAATAATTAAAAATAAAAAAACAATGATAATAAAATGGACCGTAGTTTCCCAGTCACAAGAGCTAATCAACCGGCACTGGATTGCTCACGCAACCATTAGCAACCATTAGCTTCGCCACTTGATCAAGGACACTTAATCCACCAGTGGAACCCCGCGCCAAATGGACGTCAATTACCTTTAATCATTCGCCCTTATTATGTATTGCGATAAGAGTGCTTCTTGAATTCGTTATGAGCAGGGGATTCCATCAGTCTGTCGGATTCCTTCTATTACAATTATGCGCTGTTTAGTACTCACGTGACAGCAAAAGTCCTGTTGTTTTCAGTGCATTAGTTGATTTTAATTCGCCTTGCCTCTTGATCCGCACTTTTATATTATCTATATCATTGTACTGGAAACTGTCTCGCTTTTTGCAAGTTCTTTTATATC
>NW_028234404.1:32167022-32172022 GCF_977035675.1 Penaeus japonicus | reverse complement strand
CCCCCCCCCACTCTTTCCCTCTCTCCCTCTCTCCTTCTTTCTCTCTCTTGCCTTTGAACTTTTCCTATATTTCTGCTTTCTTTTAGCGTCGATGTTCTTTTTTTCCCTCATGTCCGCGTACCCTGTGACGCAGGATCGGTAGCTTATATCATAATGTTAATTGTAATGATTAATAGTTTTAATGATAACGATGATATTGATAATGATAATTGTAATAGTTATAATAAAGATGATGATAACAGCAATAATAATGATTCATAATCAAAATGAAGATAATGATGATAATGATAATAATAATAACAATAATGATATCAGTAATGATATGATAAGGATGATAATAATAATGATATCAATAATGATAATGATAACAATGACAATTATGATAATAAAATCATTATTAGTTGTGATAATGATACCAATAACAGTTATAATTCTTCTAACAATGATAAAGATAAAAAGGATACCGATGATTACAGTAATAGTAATGATGATGATATGATAATAATGACAACCATACTAATGATAATAACAACAATGATAATAACTACGATAATTATAATTGTATGAACTTTCATCTTTTTACAAAGGGTGTGAGGTGATCTGAACTAAATATTCTGCATTTCTAGTGGATTTCCCTTTATCGAGAAAGATACCATTGCATCATGCATTTTGCCTGACCTAAGAAGTTATTCAGCAATTTTAATCATCATTGATATTAATATCTTGTTTTCAAAGTGTTTCTGTATAAATATTCCTGAGTCAATCAAAAATCAGCAGTCCTCTGATGACTGTGAAGTGAAGTGAAGTGTACTGTGAAGTGTACTGTGAAGTGTACTGTGCAGACTCTGTTTACAGAAGTCAAAGCCCTTGGTCATATATTACTCATGTGCATTGAGTGTTTTATACAGTGTTTTACCGTGCCAGTGCCAAAGGAATGTCGGAAGTTGGCTCTCAAGAAGTGTTGATAATAAATTCATTGATTCTTTCAGCGGATATAGAGGCAGGTAAATGTTTTTCTTAGACATTTCATAAGTATTTCATAACTTTCCAAACATGTGTTTCGTGATCTGCTCCTGCTCTTGTGGAGGGAGGGAGGGAGGGAGGGAGAGAGAGAGAGAGAGAGAGAGAGAGAGAGAGAGAGAGAGAGAGAGAGAGAGAGAGAGAGAGAGAGAGAGAGATAAAGCCGAGATAGATGAAAATTAGGGTAGGGGGCGAAGTGGGGAGAGAATAGATAACATAGTGATTTGCAAATTAGAGATAGCTATATCTACTATCAGCTTGTTTTACATTGATATATAATCATCTGTACATAAAATAGGAATCCATATCTATCTCCTTGGAATGTTGCAATCACGGTTAAAATTCTGCGAATGAAAAAAAAAGGGTAACCGATCCCCATACACACTGAAATTAGACTTGTACAGCACTGGGACTACGAGTGGACTTTCAGGAAACGAGTGAATTAGTACAGTCCACGCTCGGAGTCCACGTAATTATTACCCACTATCTTAAGGCTCCTTTCCGTTACGGCGAAGATTTCTGATGTTTGCTATAAGTTAGTGTGAGGGAAAAGGGACAGACATCGTTGAGACGAATGGTAGTTTTCTTGGTTATCTGTTCAAGTCCCTACTTTGTCGCTCGCAGATGAATGCATAAGCTGCACAAACTTCGCCGAGTCATGAGGAAACAAGTCTCTGAAAACTCAACTCTCAGCTGCTATATTTCCGCTACATCAGGTTCTAGTCTCGGGAGAATTCAGGCCCCGTGCAATGCTTCAGAGTCTTGCAAACTTTGCATTTCTGCTCCTCTTGTCCTCACAATATCCATCCAATAGTATTGTGACTCTTATTCTTCGTATAACTATGATATAAGTATAAATCTCTTGTACTATTTCGTTGATAAGGGATTTTGCAAACCTTATAACAGGATAAAAACACTTTGACACACACACACGCTGAGCGAGGACACCACTTATACTAAATGCTTGCCGTTGCTATTCGTATCACATCAAGGTATATCATTTGCAGAGGGACCCTTTTGAAGTGCACACGCCTCGTCCCAGGGAATTTAATCGCTGCTTGTGTATTTTATATATGATAGTTTTAATATTGCATTGTACATGACCGAAATTGGTGAAAATGTACGTCTGCTGGATCATGAAGGGATTAAGATATTAGAAATATTTATATATGCATGATTATCAGGAACTGACTTATTTTGTACTTAATAAAAACATTGTTTAGTTTGTTGGATCATATTATTCGCTTTTTCCTGTTATGCTGATGTGCAGCCTGAGGTATGATAAGTTTTATTTATTTTTATTTTTTGAGTGAGAGAGAGATAAAGATAGAGTCAGAAAGTCATGAGTACATATATGTGTATGTATGTATGTATATATATATATATATATATATATATATATATATATATATATATATGTATATATATACATATATAGATATTTATGTATATATATATATAGATATTTATATATAGAATATATATATATTATATGTATAAATATTAATATATATATATATATATATATATTATATAATATATATATATTATATTATATATATATTATATATATATATATTTGTACATATATATATATATAAAAGGTTTTTAAAACCTTGTAAGATAAAACATTTTAGACAAACAATAAGGAGGAAAAAAAGTGGAGATGGAAAGATAATTGAGAGGACCTTTAAAGGGGTGGAAAGTGTAGGAAAAGGGGTTTTAAGAGAAAAGGGGTTTAAAGTGGAATGAGAGAGGAGAGAAAAAGTTGTGGAATGAGGGAAAGAAAATAGAAAAAACAGAATAAAAGGAAGATGGGGAAAAAAAAGAGGTGGAGAAAAGGAGGGGGGTGGGGAGTGAAAATTTTTAAAAGAATTTTGGGAGGGAGAGAGAGATAAAGAAGAGTTAGAAAGAGAAAAGGAGTAGAAAAAATAGAAATAAAAAAAAATAAAGATAATAATTATTAAGTATTTGGGGGATAAAATATAAGATATTTAATTGAAAATAATGTATTTAAAATTTTTATTATTCAAATATAAAATATAAAATTTTAATATAAAATATGTATTATGATTAAAAAATATAAAAAATTTAATTTTTAGTTTTTTATTTGTTTTTTTTTTGCGATTGTTTGTTGTTTTTTCTATTTTTTTTTTTTTTTTTTTTTTACTTTATTTTTTTTATCTTTTTTTTTTCTTTTCCTTTTATTTGCTTTTTATTTTTTTTTTTTTATTTTTTCCTTTATCTTTATTTTTTTGAATTGAATATGAATATTTTTATCTTTAATTTTGAATAATATAGAAAAAAGGATAAAATTATAAAAATTAAAAATATTTAATATAATATAATATTTTAATATTTTTTTTTAAGAAAAAAAAAAAAAATTGCTTTGGAGAATTAAAGGGTTTTTTTTCAAAAAAATATTTTAAAAAATTAAATTTTTTTAATTTTTGGTGAGAATTTTATATTTAATTTTAACTTTATTTATAATTATAAATATATATTATATATATATATATATATAAATATATATTATATATAAGAGGAAATAAAATAAAAAAAAAAAAAGAAAAAAAAGAAAAAAAATGTTATAGTATAAATAATTTAATATATTGAATAGAATTTTAATTTAATGTGTTGTGTTGTTGTGATAGTTTTTGTGGGGGTTTTTTTTTTTGTTATTTTATATTTTTTTTTGGTGTGTTGTGTGTGATTTTGTTTTGTGTGTTTTGGGGTTTTGTGTGTGTGTGTGTGTGTGTGGTTTTGTGTGTGTGTGTGTGTGGGGTATTTTTCGTATTTATATTATTTATAATATTATAAATTTTATATATATATATAATATATAATATATGATGTAAATAATATATAAAATAAAATAATTATATATATATATTATATTTAATGTATATATTATATATATTTATATTAGATAGATATATATATCTTATATATTTATATTTTATCTATAAATGTGTTATATATATAAATATATTAATTTAATTATATATATTTTTATATATATTTGTTGTGTGTGTATTTATATATATATTTGTATTTTATATAATATGTTTTTTATTATATATATATATATATTTATATATATTTACATATATATATATATATGTATATATTTATATTATATCTATATATATATATATATATTTTTTGTTTTTTTTGTATATATATATATATATTATATATATATTTTATATATTAGCATATTTACATATGTGGTGTTTGTGTGTGTGTTTGTATGTATATGTAATATATTTTATATATAATATATTTATTTCATATTTTATAATATATATCATATATATATATATATAATACATATCATTTTATTTATATTTATATGTTTATATATATTTATATATATATATATTTATATATATATATATATAGATATATATATATATTTTTATTGAGAGTGAGAGAGAGTGAGGAGAGAGAGAGAGAGGAGAAGAGAGATGAGATGGACAGAGAAGCGAGAGCGAGAGAGAGAGGAGACGTGATGTGAGTGAGTGAGAGGAGAGAGGGAGAGAGAGCGGAAAGATGGAAGTGAGAGAGAGAGAGAGAGAGAGAGAGAGAGAGAGAGAGAGAGAGAGAGAGAGAGAGAGAGATACAAATATACATATATTGCTATCATTATTTTATTATCATTATTATCATTATTGCTATCATTATCTTTATTATCATTATCATCATCATTATTATCCTCCTCCTCATACTTATCTTCATCCACATCCTCACCTTTATTCTCATCCACATCACCATCACCATCCTCAACATCACCATCATCATCACCATCATCATCATCACCATCATCATCACCATCATCATCATCACCACCATCATCATAATGACCATCATCATCATTAATAACACTACAACTATTATCATACTTTCTGTTTCGGAAAGGAAATCCCACACACGTCAATAGATTCTATAATTCTGAGATCAATAATTTAATCCCAATA
>NW_028234404.1:32159522-32162022 GCF_977035675.1 Penaeus japonicus | reverse complement strand
TACAACGGTAATGGTAAGGATAAGCTTTTTTTCGTTATATGAAAAACGGCCAAAGATACGTGACGTCACACTTATTTTGACTATTTCGGAAGTATAAAATGATGGTGACTAGAGATATAATATTATTATTCGACCACTTGATATTGCTTTCCAACCGGCCCCCGGCCCCCGGCCCCTGCCAGCCCTGGTTACGCCACTGTGCGTGTGTGTATATGTATCTGTGTGTGTGTGTGTGAGTCTATGTATGTTCTATGTATGTGAAGTTCTCACTTCACTTCAGGCCATGGACCACCTGTTCGAGTCCCTTTCCATTTCTGAATAAGGATAAACTAAATGTATACAATGAAAATCGATATATAAGATAGTAGAAAGTTATGATCTTGAACTAGAATATATTTCTTACAAACATAATTTCCTAGAATTACATGAATGCTTATCCATAGTATATTTCTCACTGACATAATTTTGAAATTATGAAAGATCAGGCAACTATAATTTTTTCCTTTTCAAATTTACACAATCATTTTTCCATGCAATCAGACTTTTTGGTGTGAGGAGCGGTTTGTGCAACAAGTAGGAAAATCCACTCTCGCACTTGCAAGTCCATGAAAATAGCAAAAGCCATCTGTCAACATGTGAAGATTGCCATTATATTTCTTAAATGGAAGTATTATAATAAAATGAATAGCCAATGATTTATTTTAAAACATTTCTTCATACTGAATATTGAATAGATCTAAAAAAAAAGACACCCGAAAAGTCACCATGGAGTCTTCAGCAGCAAATCAGATGAAAAATTGACCATTAACTGCGAAGTTATGAGTACATAACCTCGCGGGTTAATGCCGCTATAGCACAGGTAATGGTAATATATATTGTTTTCTTAGTACCTTGATTACTATTAATATCATTCTGTGTTCAGTAGACTCTAAAGGGTTCTGTGCTACGAGGGACATGAATAATTTACTGAATAGATCTACACTACAAACTAATCAATTGGATGGCTGATCATTTTTCACCTAATAAAGTGCGTTTTTATTTTCCTTTGACTTACCTTTCCGATTGCTCCGTGTTCTACATCAACATCTACATTACTACTACTCTACACAACATCACTTAAACATTACTTTATATTCTGTACTTACCTTACCTTGATCTTGTCTTTTTTTACCTTACCTCCATTTTTCATGTTTATCTCATTTTTTTTTCCTGCTTTCCTGTTTTAAGTCTTTTACGTGCCCATTTTTGTATGTTTTATTTCTAATTTTATTTTATGAATTTTTAATTTAATATGTTGAATTATGGGTAAAACTTCACCATAAGCCCGGAAAAGTGCCACATAAAAGGTCAAGAAACTGCCACATAAAAGGTCAAGAAACTGCCACATAAAAGATCAAGAAACTGCCACATAAAAGGTCAAGAAACTGCCACATAAAGGTCAAGAATCTGCCACATAAATGGTCAAGAAACTGCCACATAAAAGGTCAAGAGACCGCCACATAAAAGATCAAGAAACTGCCACATAAAAGGTCAAGAAACTGCCACATAAAAGGTCAAGAAACTGCCACATAAAAGGTCAAGAAACTACCACATAAAAGGTCAAGAAACTGCCACATAAAAGGTCAAGAAACTGCCACATAAAAGGTCAAGAAACTGCCACATAAAAGGTCAAGAAACTGACACATAAAAGGTCAAGAAACTGACACATAAAAGGTCAAGAAACTACCACATAAAAGGTCAAGAAACTACCACATAAAAGGTCAAGAAACTGCCACATAAAAGGTCAAGAAACTGCCACATAAAAGGTCAAGAAACTGCCACATAAAAGGTCAAGAAACTGCCACATAAAATATCAAGAATCTGCCACATAAAAGATCAAGAAACTGCCACATAAAAGGTCAAGAAACTGCCACATAAAAGGTCAAGAAACTGCCACATAAAAGGTCAAGAAACTGCCACATAAAAGGTCAAGAAACTGCCACATAAAAGGTCAAGAAACTGCCACATAAAAGGTCAAGAAACTGCCACATAAAAGGTCAAGAAACTACCACATAAAAGGTCAAGAAACTGCCACATAAAAGGTCAAGAAACTGCCACATAAAAGGTCAAGAAACTGCCACATAAAAGGTCAAGAAACTGCCACATAAAAGGTCAAGAAACTGCCACATAAAAGGTCAAGAAACTGCCACATAAAAGGTCAAGAAACTGCCACATAAAAGGTCAAGCCAGGACAGTTAACAGAGAGAGGATTCTGAGGCTTGTGAAATGGATCTTTTGGATTATTACCTGCTGGCTGTTAGTTTCTCGTCCTCTGTTTTACCAAGCAAGTGTATGGTGCGTTCCCTTTGTATACCAGTTTTGTTTCAAATGATGGTGTTGATAAATTATGATACGGATGCTCCCCTTCTTTTATGTCGCCTTTTAATGAAGTCAGCCAGTTGAGATTTGTTGAATGGTGGTCACGGGATGAGCTTTCATTCCTTTCCACCCGAGAGTCATC
>NW_028234404.1:32147022-32149522 GCF_977035675.1 Penaeus japonicus | reverse complement strand
AAATATAGACATTATGTATGGTTAACTGGTTGATTGCTGGTTAGACTATATATCCCTGAGTCTAAGCCTCTTGAAAAATGCACTTCAAAATATTTGACTAGGAATATCTGATTTCTTGGTATATAATCCAGTCATCTATCATTAGTTTTTATATTTAAGCTACATGATATATTGCTAATGTGCATCAAGAAATTAATTATGAAATTTTTTTGCTAAAAATTTAATCTGTTCTTCATAAGGATTTAGTTATGGAATTTAATAGCCTTATTTTCACTCTGTCTCCTCATCTGTTGTAATTTTACGCGATTCAAATCAAATGTGAGTAAATTCCATTTGAAACCGGATGTAATTCGCCGACCTGGAGTGGTAGTTGTGGTTGCAGTAGTCGATGTGGTAGGAACTGTTGACAGAAGAAAGGAATTTTAGATGTTAGGTTAGCTGACAGACTACCTACTGCTACTGTCTGTTTCTCTAATATATCATTTGTCTCTAAAATATTCTAAAATTTTGTTTACTGCTTTTTAATACTATTTATATCTTTCCTTTGCGTTATCTATACCAGTTTAAAGCTGTTCAAATTTTAGTGGAAGCCAAATATTGTTCACCTACCTGGAGTGGTAGTTGTGGTTGCAGTAGTCGATGTTGTAGGAACTATTGAAAAAGGGAGAAAAGAATTTCGGATGTTAGGTTTGCTGACAGGCGACCTACTGCTAAAGTCTCTCATGAGATGTGGTTTTATTAACTCTAAAGGTACCCCTTTTCTCTAAAATATTCCCAAGACCGTATTTTGTTATTCAGTATTATTTAATATTTTCCTTGATTTTGAATACCTGTTCAGTCTATATAGCTGCCTTCAAGCGCTCTATATATGATTAACTGGCCTATTGCTGGTTAGTCTCTAAATACCACTCACTTGAAAACCAAGACAAATGAAATCACTTATCTTTTATTTATATATATTTTTTACTAATTCTAAAATATTCGATTTCTCATTCCTTGAATTTGAGCTATAAGATATAAGAAATGTCATTAGCTAAGTGATATTGCTGATATGCATTAAATAAACATATGCAATCCAACTGGCTACCATCAAGGCTTCTAAAATATTTCAACATGAATATGACCAAGTGGCTATTTCGTGACTAGTCTCTAGGTACAATAACAAACGAAAAAGTACAGTACAATTATGTCTTATTTCCGTTTTATTTTCATATTTCCTTTTTCTCTGATTAGAAAAAATAGAAAAAAAGTTATCCTGACTAGAAGATTTGAAATATTAGTTAAAGCAAGTTGTATTTCACCAACCTGGAGTTGTAGTAGTGGTCAGTGTTGTAGTAGTCGTAGTCGTCGTCAATGCTGAATGGTATAAATTTTTGATCTTAGTTTTGCTGATAACTAGTTACACTAAAATTACTATTTCTCATGAAAAGTGTTTTTCAAACCATTAATTTATATACAGAATATACACATGCCTGTTTTAAAAGCTTGTTCACTTTAAAACACTTATGGATGATAAATGGTTGATACTTTGGACGACTGGGCAACTCTTGCAGAAGTGGTGAGAGAGAGAGAGTTAGAAAGGTACTTTGGATGACTTCTTTATACAGGAGGGAAGACAGGGAGACTTAGAACGAGGAATTCCAGAACGTATAATAATTGGGAGGATGGCGAAAACAGACAACGATAACAAGAGGGACGAAGGAAGTAGACAAAAGTACAGGAGATACAGTATAAGGCGGAGAGAGAAGTGCCGAAGGCTGAGGAAGAGGCAGAAGGCGTGCTGTATCAGAAATTGGACCATCAGTAAGGAGAAAGGGACTTGTGCCAATTGACCTGAAAGGAAGTGGACATTGAAGGATGTGCAACAGGATACGGTGACGGAAATGCAGATTGAAATGTACTGTCAAACGAGGAGGGTGTATCAAGATGGTGGGTAAAGTATTTCCACAAGCTGATGAATGAAGACTATGAGATATAGAGATGATTGAATGATGTGGCCATCTTGCATCACGAAGTGCAATGATTAACACAAAAGAAGTGAGGACAATGGTGGAGAGAGTGAAAGGTGGATAAGCAGTTGGTTCAGGGGACACGCCTGTTGAGTCACAAGGAGATGGTTCAGGGGACACGCCAGTTGAGTCATAAGGAAATGGTTCAGGGGACACGCCAGTTGTCATAAGGAGACGGTTCAGGGGACATGCCAGTTGAGTCATAAGGAAATGGTTCAGGGGACACGCCAGTTGTCATAAGGAGACGGTTCAGGGGACATGCCAGTTGAGTCATAAGGAAATGGTTCAGGGGACACGCCAGTTGAGTCATAAGGAGACGATTCAGGGGACATGCCAGTTGAGTCATAAGGAGATGGTTCAGGGGACATGCCAGTTGAGTCATAAATAGATGGTTCAGGGGACACGCCTGTTGAGTCACAAGGAGATGGTTCAGGGGATACGCCAGTTGAGTCACAAGGAGATGGTTCAGGGGATACGCCAGTTGAGTCATA
>NW_028234404.1:32129522-32132022 GCF_977035675.1 Penaeus japonicus | reverse complement strand
TATATATATATATATGTATATATATATATATATATATATATATATATATATATATATATATATATATATATATATATATATATCTATATATTTTCACGCACACAGATATGTATTGATATGATTATACTTTTCTTTTTTGCCACTCTTGTCTTTTTGTAATTTCTTTGGTGAATTACCGCCTTCCTTCAGAGTTCGAGCTTCTTCGTACCAGAATCATTGAGTGAATTCAATACCGTTCTTCAGTCGTTGAAAGACGAGGACATTGGTAGCAAACACTGGATTGGTGCGAGGTATGATGCAGACGAATACGGTGAAATTGTGTCAGGAACTTTGCACTGGATCAACGGATCAAGTAAGATATAACGGTATATCCGTATTTATTTCCCCAATGCATTCGTTATATCAAATTAATTATATTAATAGAAAAAAATGTAAATCCATTTTTAAGGTTTATATATCACCACCACAAAAATCATCTTGTCAACATGATTATCCGACTAGATAAAACTTTAGAAATGATGGTTACTGTAAAGTAGTTTAATTTCCCTCAAACTCCTACTTTGGGTGATGAAAAACAGCATGACAGACAATTGAGGCGCTGTCACACTAGCATGTTTTCCGTCGTTTTTTTTTTTTTTTCTTTCTTTTTTTTCGTCTACTTTCAAAAATTGTCAATATTTCGAGGCGCGCAGTCACACTAGCACTTAACCGCCAACAGGAACCATCCATCGGCTCGGTCACGTGACACTCGCCTCGCAGTTGTAAAAGATGGCGCCGAGGAAGCGTCAGTGAGCGGCTATGCTAGACTTTGTTTTAGCAGATGATGAGCGTCACAAGAAAAAGCAAGAAAATATTCTCAATCAGATGTTCCTCCGAAGGCCGTGTATCCATGCAAGTGAATTAGCATAGTCCAATGTGTTTCAAAGTTGGAGGAGAAATGGCGGGCATTGCGGCTGACGGATGTAAACAATCAAATTGAGCACTTGAGACAAATTTTAATTATGGAAATGAAATATAGATTTGTATATTTTTATTTGTTAATTTCATAATATTTATAAGAAAAATATGAATCATTAAATGTTATTATAATTAAGGATTTTAAACATTTTAAAATATAGTTCTTGATTTGAGTCCGCTTGGCCAATCAAACAATTAAATCCAGCACTTAAAATTATTTTTATTTATGGAAATAAAATTTAGATTAGCATATTCATATTTGTTAACTTCATAATATTTATAAGGAAAATATGATTTATTAAATATTATTATTATTAACGATTTTAAACAAATACAAACATTTTGAAATATAGTTCTTGTTTTGAGTCCGCTTGGCCAAAAATACGACGGAAATATTTTCACTCGGAAACTCGGAATTATCGATAGTCTGACTAGAAAAACGACAATTCGCTCAAAAATTGACTTTTTCAGAAAACTGACGGAAAAGTACTAGTGTGACAGCGCCTTTATTTTATTTTCTTTTTTCAGTGAGTACATGCCTTTGTGTTAAAATATACATTTATCGAGCACTACTAATTTGACCTTAATATTATTTTATGATATATCTTACATATCACATTTTTTACATACAGCTGACATGTATGGCATCCCTTTTGAAGAAGAAGATAATAACAAGCCCTGCTGCTTTATGGAAAAGTATAATGACTTCATCAGATATGAAAAGTGCGACCCCAGTGAAAGGTACCTGTGTAACATAATCATTCAGTGAAAATATCAGAAAAGTACAGGGAGTGCAGCCTAAGTGGTTCAAGGTATAGCATTTCCAGAAACTTTGAAAAAAGGAAAAAAAAACTGAAACCTTCATGTTACATAAGGAGCCGTATCATGGTAGTCAGAGTTAATGAAAACTTATGGCTTAAGTTTATTGGATTATTTCGATTTCATTTTAAGACAAACCTGAATAAGTGACACCTGTCACCTGAAGTAGAACGCCTTAAAAGGTACGGTATGAACATGGTGAGTGGTCCTTTGAAATACTTCACAGTAAAATATTTTGCAGGTAAATCACATCATGACTTTTTTTTATCTTACACATTCACCAGAATTGAAAAAATATATATATCTATACACGCACACACACTCACACTCTCACACACACACACACACACACACACACATATATATATATATATATATATATATATATATATATATATATATATATATATATATATATATATATATATATATATATATATATATATGTATATATATATATATGTAACACTCGTTCTCCAGTCGAGTGAATGAAGATATGTCAAGGTTTTCGCGCCGAATAAAATTTCCAGACTGTTCAATAAACAAAATCACAGCTGTTACCTGTGCGATTGCAAATTCGAGTTGTTGTTTGGAAGCATCACTAAGCTTGAGCTAGATCCTTGGAATCTTGAACAGAGTTGATTCGTTTGGATTTGACCCATATTCCAGGACTGGTGAAGCACAGAATACAAAAATAGATGAATAACCAAATCCATTTCGCCTT
>NW_028234404.1:32119522-32127022 GCF_977035675.1 Penaeus japonicus | reverse complement strand
TCGACAATCTGGCAATTCTGGCAATGATAAGCAATTAAACTCAAATACCCTATTAATGGGCAAAACCAAACCACCAGCTCAGAAGAAGAAATTGCCGATTACGTCTCCCAGCAATAAATTACTAAATGTTTCGGTTGAATAATGAGACTCAGTGAGGTTTAGGAGATGTAAAGCCCCCTGTTCAAATGGCCAGGGAACAAGGAACAATTATACCCGACCATTAGATGAATGGAAAGATATACTGCACTGGGGAATATATGCCTTCGTTCTGTTCTGAATTGCTTGTGTCACCCGCGCCTTGCAGACATAGTAGCTTCGAAGGGTCCAGAGGAGGAGGTACTGTGGCCATTAGGATAAGAAACAAGGGGGGAAGAATAGGAGTGAAAGAAAAGAAAAAAATAGACAGTGCAGATTTGATGGAATTGCGACACTGTAGTCAGGTTTGGCGTATCCACACTTCAGCAGAAGCAGAAGGATGATGAGGAGGAGGAGGAGGAAAAGAAGAAGAATCAAACACGAAGGAATGAAGAAACATGAAAAGAAAGAAAGAGAAGGTGAAGGAGAAGAAAAAGAAGGATAAGATAAAAACGAGAGAGAGAGAGACAAATAATGAAAAAAAGAAAAGAGAGAAATAGAGACAGAGAAACAAAAAGATAGACAAAGAGAGAAAGAAGAAAAAGAGACAGAGAGAGACAAATAATGAAAAAGAGAAAGAAAGAGAGAGAAATAGAGACAGAGAAACAAAAAAAAAATAGACAAAGAGAGAAAGAAGAAAAAGAGACAGAGAGAGAGACAAATAATGAAAAAGAGAAAGAGAGAGAAATAGAGACAGAGAAACAAAAGGATAGACAAAGAGAGAAAGAAGAAAAAGAGACAGAGAGAGACAAATAATGAAAAAAAGAAAGAAATAGAGACAGAGAAACAAAAAGATAGACAAAGAGAGAAAGAAGAAAAAGAGACAGAGAGAGAAATAGAGACAGATAAACAAAAGGATAGACAAAGAGAGAAAGAAGAAAAAGAGACAGAGAGAGACAAATAATGAAAAAGAGAAAGAGAAATAGAGACAGATAAACAAAAGGATAGACAAAGAGAGAAAGAAGAAAAAGAGACAGAGAGAGACAAAAAATGAAAAAGAGAAAGAGAAATAGAGACAGAGAAACAAAAAGATAGACAAAGAGAGAAAGAAGAAAAAGAGACAGAGAGAGACAAATAATGGAAAAGAGAAAGAGAGAGAAATAGAGACAGAGAAACAAAAGGATAGACAAAGAGAGAAAGAAGAAAAAGAGACAGAGAGAGACAAATAATGAAAAAGAGAAAGAAAGAGAGAGAAATGGAGACAGAGAAACAAAAAAAATAGACAAAGAGAGAAAGAAGAAAAAGAGACAGAGAGAGAGAAATAGAAAACGAATGTACTCTCACTCGAGAAAGAAGAAAAAGAGACAGAGAGAGACAAAAATAGAAAACGAATGTACTCTCACTCCAAATATGCTAACTACCATCACATGTCACACATAACTGCCTCTTCCATTGTTAGCAAACAGATCTCGAGACCAACAGCCTATATTTCTCCCTAACGGTTTAGTGGGCGTGTCTCGAGTGATTTATGTAGGCGTAAACAATGGCTCCTCATAGATGGGAAAGTAAATATGATGAACCGAACGTTAGTCTCGATGACTCAAGAAGAAACACACAAAACAGGGGTATATATTATGTCCAGGAATTCTGCACGCGGGTATGATATGTATCTGTTTCCTTGCATGATTCATATATTTAGATATTGAATTTATGTCTTCTTGAAATTGGCTTTGTCGTGTCTGCATAATTTTATGGTTTGGGTTCTTAAGAATGAGTGCAAACGGGCGACAGAAATGAAAGAAAAGCTATCAGACCAAAAACGATTCTTTTTTATATTAACACTAACAGCATTTTTGTTATTATAATTATCAGTCATTATCGTAATTATGTACGGTCTTATTTGTCCATTCTTTTCTTTCTTATTTATATTATTAAAATTATCAAAATTATGATAATTATTATTGCTAGTGCAATTCTGTCTATGCCATAGTTATTGTCATGGTTTTATTTCAATTATTATCATTGCTATCATTATTACTATTTTTGCTATTATGATAGTACTACCATAATTATTACTATCATTGTTATTACTGTTATCATTATTATTGTTGTTATTATCATTAATGCTATGATCATTTACATTTTCATTATCATTATTACCATCAGTATGTTCATTATTGTCAGCATCCTTATTATTGTTACCCTCTTTATTATAATTTTCAGATATAATTTTCATTATTATTATTATTGTTATTCATTATCATTATTTTGCATTATTATTATTATTAGAGTCATCTTTATTGTCATCATTATCATTATCATCATTATTCTACTAATGATTATGCTAATACGTGTATTAAGATAACTGTTGTAACTATTATTGCCGTCAATTTTATTATCATTGCAATCATTATTAACAACGTCATCATTCTTCAAATATAATTCCATATCGCAAAATCGTTTTTATTTATGACAAAACAACTCTCTAATTAAGTTTTACCCGAAGCTTTTACTGAAGACGTAAGTGAACGCATCAATTAAAAAGGCTTCATGATTTAGTAATGTATATACATCAGTCTCGTTAAGAAAAAAAAAAAATGATAATAAATGTAGTGTACTGGAAAAATGCTTGGAAAGTATTTGGTTACCTGTTGTTCATATCTTTATATTTTCATTTTTCATAATTATCTGTTATATTCTTTTTCACTATTACTATTATAATTTTCTTCTATTTCTCTCTCTCTCTCTCTTTTTGTCTGTATCTTGTGAATGCTAGAAGAAAAGGAATTTTGCTTTGTATCGAAAAGAGAGGTAGAGAGAAGAAAGAAAGATAGAAAGTAAAATAGAAAAAGAGAGGGAAAGACAGAGAGAGAGAAAGTGAAAGCAGAAAAAGAAACTTCATCAATTCCATCTGTCATGTTCGTCTAGAATATTCCACAAGTGGATTTACTTTCCGCGTTCGAATTATCCGAATGAAAACAAAGACCTATTTGGCTGTAGAGAAATAGTTGCCAATTATTCTCATTCTACTGAAGCGGTCTATCAAAGATACCAATTTGAACGCAGTTCGGCCGAAAGCGTTTTCCTTAATTGCTTATTGCAAAATGCTCACTTCCGGATTAAAGGATTGCACACGAATATTTGGACATCTTGTCGAGAACATTGAGCATAATTTTTTTTTTTTTTTTTTTTTTTTTTTTGCATACGGGCGATGCATCAGTAATTATTCATTTGATAAGATCTTTATTTCATTATTGAGAACCATATTATGTTCTCTCCAGATGTAGTACAAGGTTTGCTGCTGAAACAAACACACATAAAATAGACGCAAACATGTACACATTCATACGCATACACATACACATGTACATATATACGCACAAGCACACACACACACATACAAACACACACATACACATACAAACACACACACACACACATACAAACACACACACAGTATAATTAGTGTAAAATAAGGTATATCTTATAGTTCAGTGTAATATAAAATACAAATTTAAGTTTCTTTACAGATCACACATCGGAGATTTACTAAATATACTTTTATCACATTCTGGGAAATATATTTACGGAAACATATCATAAGTGAGCGATTATCTGTGAGAAAATATTTAATCTGGAAACTAGAAAAAGTGACGAAAGAATCTGAAATGAGGTAATAGTAATGATACAAATGATGAGAGGGTTGATGATGATAATTGCATAAAATATGATGATAATGAAAGTCATGATCAAGAGGATGATGGTGATAAGGATAATAATGATAATAATAATTGATGATATTAATGATGATAATGATAACAATAATTGGTAATGATAATGATAACAATGATGTTGATAATATTAAGGATAATGATAATAGTAATCGTAATAACAAAGAGTTAATCGTTTAAGAACATTATAACAAAAATGATTATACAAATTACAATGATGATAACACTCAATAGGGTACGAATTTCTAATAAGCTCTCTGCCATAAAATGCATCAATGACTTCAAATGAAATTTAAAATTAAAAAAAATAATAAAAATAAAGTAAAAAAATAATAATGTGACAAATATCAAACATCAACACTTTTTCTCATGAAATAAGATTCCTCAAATAAAAGGAAAATCATACTATAGTAAATATATGTATGATATATGAGATGAATAGATGAAAAGTATTGCAGAAGAAATGAATACAAGAAAAAAATGATAATGATAATAATAATACGCTGATGATTATTATGATGATAATTGTTATGATGATTAATACGATAAAAGTAGTAATGATAACGATGATGATAATGATAGATATAATGATGATGATAGTTATGTTGATAGTAATATTAAGGATAAAAAATAGCAATGAGAGTAATGATATTGATAATAATTTAATGATCAAAGTAGTCGGTAAAGATAAAGATTATCAATATCATTATTCATAATACCAATAATAATGTAAAAACAAATAATAAATTCATCAAAAAAAGGAAAGGCAGGTGTCAAAAATACACGTGTTTTTTTCGCCTTTACATTCCTTTAGTTTTTTTGTTTTTTTTATTAACTTATTTATCTATCTATTTTACTTTTTGAAGGATAGGTCATGTAATTTAAGTAATGGTGTTATTGGAAAACTATACGATGGTTAACAGGGAAAATCATAAATTTATATCAATATGGAAATTAAGAACATGTAAAACATAATCATAGACACACATGAACAAATATCTGCATAAACCCATACACACACATATATGTCTATACATATACCCATACATATATGCATATGTGTGGGTACCTATATATATATATATATATATATATATATATATATATATATATATATATATATATATATATGTGTGTGTGTGTGTGTGTGTGTGTGTGTGTGTGTGTGTATACATATATATACGTATATATATACATATATATACAGTATATATATATATATATGTATATATATATATATATATATAATGTACATATATTTTTTTTTCCCCTGATGTTACCCTTAGTTTCTTATAGTTTAAAGCACCCTTGTTCTCTGAAAAGCAACTGATTGAGAAGTATTTAAAAAAAAAAAATATTGAACACTATCGCAATATCCATAGATTGGATAGCTAGACAAATAGACAGACAGACAGACAGATCGATGAAAACATATATTGAAAGATAGATAGATGGATGAATAAAAAGTAGATAGCTTTAAAAAGGGACAGACAGACACACAAATTAACAAATGAATAGATATAAATACAAGTATAAACATCACTTACACCTATGACGTAAGCACACACGCCCACATACAGTATCCATGCACATGTAGAGAGCGTGTATCGTCAATATCTAATCAAGCATCAGGGTGCTATTGGTCATGCACGCATGCAAACACTGCATCTGAATTTGCAATAATAAAGCAGAACAAAAGACAAGGTTAAAATGATAAAAAGTCAGATGAGGAAGAAAGAAGAAGGAAGAAATTGAATTAAAAAAAGAGTGTCGAAGGAGCAACCGAGAAAGTGACCAAGCATTCGGTTCTCTTCGCCTGACAGTTTTGTCTCCAAGTGGCCAGAGCAATTTCCCACAGCCCATGCACTGTATATATTCATTCCCGGCCACGGGTGCACGACCGACGACCACTCGAATATGTTATGGCCAATGTTCAATTTATTGTTCACGGGCACAGGCAGATGAAAGGATCGCTCGGGAGCTCTAGGATAGCAAGCAGCGTATCGCTCGGAAGGCATATTGCTTAGGCGGACGTGACGCAGCAATGATTCAATTTGACTTTGATCCTTTGGCCAAACCGATCTGGCATTCGGAGCGGACACTGATATATTATCATCCGGGTCCTGTCCTTTGCGAAGGTCAGCCCCCGGGCCTTCCTAGCGTGGCGCTTCTTGTGTCCTCAAGATGATGGTGGTGATGATGGCCTTTTTTCCTTTAAATTGCTGGAGTCGAGATTATTTTTCTTGTGGGTTAGTAGGTATAGGAGGGGAAAAAAGGTGGAGTGTGTTCTATTACGCACTGTTGCTTGTGAGAGATAGATGCAGATAAAAGAAGACGAAAACGGAAACAGGAGAGAAGGAAAGAGACAAAAATAAATATCGAAATGAAAAATAAAAAGACGAAATCTTGACAACCCTTGAGTTAGCTTAACCTCATATATATTCCGTGACACAAAACAAAACAAAGGAAAAAAAAAAACACAACACACACAAAACACACACACACACGCGCAAGTTCACCGACAGCGTTTCCTTCAACATGAATTAGAACAAAGACAACAGACGAACTATGTCAGCTGTGTGAGTATCCCTGCCAGGCAAGAGAATAACCTTCGAGCTGTGGCTTTCGCTTGTCGTCTGGGTGGCTCCATGTGTCTTCGTGGGATGAAACCATAACCCGGGTGGTCTAACTCTAACGGGTGGTCTAACTCTAACGGGTGGTCTAACTCTAACGGGTGGTCTAACTCTAACGGGTGGTCTAACTCTAACGGGTGGTCTTACTCTAACGGGTGGTCTAACTCTAACGGGTGGTCTAACTCTAACGGGTGGTCTAACTCTAACGGGGGTCTAACTCTAACGGGTGGTCTAACTCTAACGGGTGGTCTAACTCTAACGGGTGGTCTAACTCTAACGGGTGGTCTAACTCTAACGGGTGGTCTAACTCTAACGGGTGGTCTAACTCTAACGGGTGGTCTAACTCTAACGGGTGGTCTAACTCTAACGGGTGGTCTAACTCTAACGGGGGGTCTAACTCTAACGGGGGGTCTAACTCTAACGGGTGGTCTAACTCTAACGGGGGGTCTAACTCTAAAGGGGGGTCTAACTCTAACGGGGGGTCTAACTCTAACGGGGGGTCTAACTCTAACGGGTGGTCTAACTCTAACGGGTGGTCTAACTCTAACGGGTGGTCTAACTCTAACGGGTGGTCTAACTCTAACGGGTGGTCTAACTCTAACGGGTGGTCTAACTCTAACGGGTGGTCTAACTCTAACGGGTGGTCTAACTCTAACGGGTGGTCTAACTCTAACGGGTGGTCTAACTCTAACGGGTGGTCTAACTCTAACGGGTGGTCTTACTCTAACAGGTAGTCTTACTCTAACGGGTGGTCTAACTCTAACGGGTGGTCTAACTCTAACAGGTGGTCTAACTCTAACGGGTGGTCTAACTCTAACGGGTGGTCTAACTCTAACGGGTGGTCTAACTCTAACGGGTGGTCTAACTCTAACGGGTGGTCTAACTCTAACGGGTGGTCTAACTCTAACGGGTGGTCTAACTCTAACGGGTGGTCTAACTCTAACGGGGGGTCTAACTCTAACGGGGGGTCTAACTCTAACGGGTGGTCTAACTCTAACGGGGGGTCTAACTCTAACGGGTGGTCTAACTCTAACGGGGGGTCTAACTCTAACGGGGGGTCT
>NW_028234404.1:32104522-32107022 GCF_977035675.1 Penaeus japonicus | reverse complement strand
CTGGAACTTTTCGCTACTTCCTACATCGTAACGGAGTACGGGGATGAGCGAATAAAGAGAGAAAGAAAAAAAAAGGGGGAGAGTACAGGGATGAGCGAAAAAAAAAAAAAAAAAAGTTTTCTCCGATTAAAGATTCCCATTGGCGCATTACAGAAAACCCATTTAAGTTTTCGCCGCGTCGATCAAAGAAGGAGTTTTGCGAGAGGCGTTCAGTCTATTTCAGGGGGGCGGAGGTAACAGAGTGCAAAGGACTTTTCGTTCAGCAGAAATGTTGAACGAAAAGAAGGAGAGTTTATTTCATATTCCTTCAGCCTCTTTGCATTCGAATATACCAATTCCGAGGAACGTTTAACTAAGCCCTGATTCGTCGTGATTGTCTTCGGACAGCTGGGTTATTCTCCTGGATTTCGATCTGTTTACTCACTATTAAACTTGTTTACTGGAATGCAGGACTATGAGCGGTGTACCTCGGTGTTATTTAACTTGTTTCGAATAACGTATAGATTGACTGACCATCAAGCAGCTCGGTTATTCACCTCAGCTTTGATTCATTTACTGATTATTCAATCTTTGTTCCTGGAATACAGGAGTGTGGACTGTAAAGTCGAGAGCACGAGCTCGTTCCAGATGTTACGACGCCGGAAAAACGGTCTTATAGCATCATCTGGGACGCAAGCTCCTTTCTTCCCAACCGCACACTTAACCTAACATGTCCTAAGCCACTAAACTTAATCAAAATACTTACCTAGTATATACATAAGTAACCTAACCTAACTTAACTGACTTAACAACTTAGCCTAACCTAACCTAAGCTAACCTAACCAAACCTAACCTAACCTAAGCTAACCTAAGCTAACCTAACCAAACCTAAGCTAACCAAACCAAAACTAACCTAATCTAACCTAACCTAACCTAACCTAACCTAACTAAACCTAACCTAATCAAACCTAACCTAATCTAATCTAACCTAACCAAAACTAACCTAACATAAGCTAACCTAACCTAAGCTAACCTAACCAAAACTAACCTAACCTAAGCTAACCTAACCAAACCTAACCTAACCTAAGCTAACCTAACCAAAACTAACCTAACCTAAGGTAACCTAACCTAACCAAACCTAACCTAACCAAAACTAACCTAACCTAACCAAACCTAACCAAAACTAACCTAACCTAATCTAACCTAACCAAACCTAACCAAACCTAACCTAATCTAACCTAACCAAACCTAACCAAACCTAGCCTAACCTAACCTAATCTAACCTAACCAAACCTAACCAAACCTAACCAAACCTAACCTAATCTAACCTAACCAAACCTAACCAAACCTAACCAAACCTAACCTAATCTAACCTAACCAAACCTAACCAAACCTAACCAAACCTAACCTAATCTAACCTAACCAAACCTAACCAAACCTAACCTAATCTAACCTAAGGGAGATAGAACAAGTTGTGAACAAGAAGAGCAGTCGTAAATAGGTTCAATGATAGGCAACACTTGAGCTTGACAGGTACAAGTTAGTGAAGTTAATAAGTTAATCGTGAGCGGCATTATTTTTCATCTAGTGGTCATTAATCAGAATCTTTATCAATTTGATATCGATTTGTATATATTTTTTTTATGTTCTCCATCGGATGTGCTACACAAGCGACATTCCTATCAATTCCCACATCACAGACCATTCCATACATCAAAGAAATTGTCCAAATTCTTCAAAATCAATATCCATTATGATGTTGAAGTTTCCAATAATCATGAATCCGATTGTCATCATTTCAATATCAATATTAGTTCTTTCATAAAAGACAGATGAAAGTGTTTCCACCGATATCAGAAACACGTGTATTAAACATATTTGCATTTACTGATCTACTGGCAACCTCGACTGAAAACAAATACGAAGTCATGTTGCATGCGACCAACATGCAACATGATAGTCAGGAATGGGTACAAACGAAGGCTTTTTTTTTTTTTTTTTTTTTTTTTTTTAAGGCAGATCGACATATTTTTTGTGACTGCATGCGAATGAGACGAAAAGGAAGGGAAACATATAAATGTGATGGTGAGGGTGATGATGGTGGTGGGGTTAGGGTGGGTGTTGTGGTGGTGGTGATGGTGATGAAGACAATGATGTGATGGTGGTAGTGATTTTGGTGAAGGTGTGATCGTATTAATACTAATGATAACGGGGATGATGATGGTGATAATGATACTGCTACTACTACTACTATTACTACTACTACTACTGCTACTACTACCACTACTAATAACAAAAGCAATGGCGATACAACCACTACAACCAAAATTAGCAATCATGATAATAATCATCATTGCCAATATATATATATATATATATATATATATATATATATATATATATATATATATATATATATATATATATATGTATATGTATATATATATATATATATATATATATATATATATATATATATATATATAAAGGCAAACATAATGTTAATAAAACTAACAATTCC
>NW_028234404.1:32057022-32072022 GCF_977035675.1 Penaeus japonicus | reverse complement strand
ATGTGTAACAGAAGCCGGCAAAAGTGGCTTCGTTTTTAGTTCTGCGCTCCTCCGCATGTGATGATGGCGCCACCTTGTCGTGGGACCCAATCGACGAAATACATGCTTCCCGGTTTTAGCTCTCGAAATAACTGAAACAGACCCGGCGTTAGACTCCCATTCCTACGTTTGTAGATTACATGTCTATAATGATTTTTTGTATGCTCTCACATATTGACGTCCTGACAATGAAACAGTCAAATCTTTGCATTATGATATGAGAAAGTCTATCAAATTTCCTAAAAGATGAGATGAAAGAAAATGGCAAAGATCAGATTATCAAATTTCCCGCGCTTTTCTTTAGGTTGTCATGGGGAGAGAGAGCTCGTCTGTAGCAGAGACAGATCAGCTGATTAACAATCTCTATATATAATGCATTATAATGTACAATGTATGATCTCTATTATAATGTATCTCGCCCTGTATCTCGTCGCCACAGCATAGCAATGTACTCTTTTCAAGTGAGCTTCCACTTCACAAGGGCAGATCAGATCCAGAGACACCATATATTATCATTACGTTCCTTATAAGCCATTGTGTGTGTGTTCGTTGCCTGTACCTAGCTGCGACTTACCTGTTTTACTCTATTCCAGATACGGATAGAAGCTTCAATTCAGATGGGATGCCAAGAAGCACAGGTTCCACGCCATCCCATACCTAACAGGAACAAGAACCTCGGCCATAAACTGATTTTATATTTCCTTATAGATCTCGAGGTAACTGACATAATTGGGACCACAGATAATTGGTTCCCCTTTTTTTACCCTTAAGACAAACTGCTTGAGATTTGACAGATGATAACGATCCAAGTCAGACATCAAGTATACGCACTCGACAAAGCCTGTCCAGTAAGCATTGATATATCCATTTTCCTTTAATATATTAATATTTAATGTATTAATATATTAATATATTAATATACTAATTTATGCATTTTCCTGTGCAGAGACCCTGAAACTGATCTTTATTGAGTCTTTAAGTTATGGATTAATAATTCTACCTTGTGCTATGATATCTTATCTTTGTTCAATAGGAAGCATTGTAATTTTCTGTGTTTCTTTGTTGTCACCTTTTTTATATAGCTTATGCTGTCCAATTATGCCATTCACATAATTATTATTGGTTTGGAAATCATTATGATAATAGTAATTATAATTGGTGTTGTTTTCCGATGTTCTTAATATTATGATCGTGACTATCATTATCGTTTTTGCTATATGTATTATAAACAATATCATTATTATTTATCAGTGTTATTAACATCACCATTTTGGTATTTCAGTTTGTTATAAGGTATATTCCAAACCAAAGCCACCGACCAGATACGTAATATTTTCTTCCCTTATTCTTGTCATCATCCCAGATTTCATATCAACATTCTTCTTATTATCTTGTTGCATCATGTCTTCTGCATTATATCAGAGAAGCCTTCAACACCACCCAATGTTGCCCACTGAAGACATATGGCTATTACTATTAGTTCACCAATTACAACAGTCTACACCATTTCCTCAGTGTTCTTGCGTCTCTCTTTAGATCCTGGTACTTTACAACATTTTCTAATTCTTTATTTTAAACCCAGTATCATTTATGTGTCATACCCTGTTCTTATGATACAATATGATATTTGACATGCCACTAATGCTACTCTGTCGCCATTGCTTATATTGCTTTGGAGCCAATACTTATACCATTAGGTTAATACTCTTTTCTCTTTCTTCGCATAGCCTATACATAGGTCATACAACTTCTCATTCTATGTTGCTCTGAACACCATTTGTTCACAATATGTTTCTGTCTTGACCTACTATTTAAGCTCTCTTGGTTTCTTTATTCCATATACCTCTTTAAAACCAGCTTTGTTGGCCTCTTCTTTTGCTCCACTCACAAACATTTAGTGTTCTCTCCTGGCTGGTTCCTCTTGTTTGCAATATCCCCTCCCTTCGTCTCTCCTTCTCGTAGGAAGTTCTTTAGGCATGTTTGTGACTTCCAAGCTAGTCTTCCACGGCATGCAGAATTGTTGCAACCACTATCCACGCATCCCGGGAGACTTGTTCAACTTGTTCAATCAGTCGATGATGCTTTGGTCGTCTTGCATGGGTTCTTGTTTTCATTCCAGCTCTATTTCTCTCTGCCATTGTGCTTCCTCATTGTGCTTAACTGGTTTGTCCCTAATGTTGACCCTGACGTTTCGGCTCGGCTCTAAGTCAATGTTGCTGTGTATCTGGCTTTTTTATGTACTATCAACATCTGTCTTTGGTTAGATTGGTATGAATTATGTTTATGTTTATGGTATGACTGTTGTTTTAGTGTTAAATCTTCGCTTCATGGATTTTCGCTTTGGCTGGTTTAGGTATTACACCTCTAGTACAACACTAATGCTTTTGGGGGTGATATTATACACTTTCTCCAGATCTTATTTTACTTTCTCTAATGTCTTTTTTCCTATTTTCATCACAGTTTCGTCTACTTGTTTCTTTTTTTATTTTTCTTCACCGCAGTTCCATCTGGGCCTTTTTTTAATATCTGAGCCACTTCCATGTGAAAAAGAGAGTAAGAGGAAGAGAGAGAGAGTAAGATGAAGGGAAAGAGAAAAGAGAAAGAGAAAGGGAGAGAGGGAAAGAGAGAGAGAGAGAACTAGATCTCATTACTTCCTTCGCTTATTCGTTCAACTGGTTCCTCTCTTCCTATCTGAGATTCACGAGAGCTTCCTCTTTACCAAACTAACCCTTGCAATAACTGCTTGCTCGTTCCATTGCTTTCACGTTCAAGCAACCAGGTGATCTTGTTTAGGTTTATCTCCATGGGAACTTTTTCCCTTGGTGGATTTCTTGTCCTCGTTACGTCTGCCTCCTTGTTTTTCTTTTAGCATTTATCTTGGTTTCTTTTACCCCTTCTTCTATCTTCTTCTATCTCCTCTTTTCTTTTCTTGGTGTCTCTCTCTCTCTCTCTGTATGAATTCCAAAGCAGATACCTAGCCATTTGTTGTGAATGATCTACTAATGATTGTCTTGATGACGTCAGATGTGTGATTGTCTTGATGACGTCAGATGTTTGATTCTCTTGATGACGTCAGATGTGTGATTGTCTTGATGACGTCAGATGTGTGATTCTCTTAATGACGTCAGATTATGATTGTCTTGATGACGTCAGATGTGTGATTGTCTTGATGACGTCAGGTGTGTGAGTCTCTTGATGACGTCAGATGTGTGATTGTCTTGATGACGTCAGATGTGTGATTCTCTTGATGACGTCAGATTATGATTGTCTTGATGACGTCAGATGTGTGATTGTCTTGATGACGTCAGGTGTGTGATTCTCTTGATGACGTCAGATTATGATTGTCTTGATGACGTCAGATGTGTGATTGTCTTGATGACGTCAGATGTGTGATTGTCTTGATGACGTCAGATTATGATTGTCTTGATGACGTCAGATGTGTGATTGTCTTGATGACGTCAGGTGTGTGATTCTCTTGATGACGTCAGATTATGATTGTCTTGATGACATCAGATGTGTGATTGTCTTGATGACGTCAGGTGTGTGATTGTCTTGATGACGTCAGGTGTGTGAGTCTCTTGATGACGTCAGATGTGTGATTCTCTTGATGACGTCAGATTATGATTGTCTTGATGACATCAGATGTGTGATTGTCTTGATGACGTCAGATTATGATTGTCTTGATGACGTCAGATGTGTGATTCTCTTGATGACGTCAGATGTGTGATTGTCTTGATGACGTCAGATGTGTGATTCTCTTGATGACGTCAGATTATGATTGTCTTGATGACGTCAGATTATGATTGTCTTGATGACGTCAGATGTGTGATTGTCTTGATGACGTCAGATTATGATTGTCTTGATGACGTCAGATGTGTGATTGTCTTGATGACGTCAGGTGTGTGATTGTCTTGATGACGTCAGATTATGATTGTCTTGATGACGTCAGATGTGTGATTGTCTTGATGACGTCAGGTGTGTGATTGTCTTGATGACGTCAGATTATGATTGTCTTGATGACATCAGATGTGTGAGTCTCTTGATGACGTCAGATGTGTGATTGTCTTGATGACGTCAGATTATGATTGTCTTGATGACGTCAGATGTGTGATTGTCTTGATGACGTCAGATTATGATTGTCTTGATGACGTCAGATTATGATTGTCTTGATGACGTCAGATGTGTGATTCTCTTGATGACGTCAGGTGTGTGAGTCTCTTGATGACGTCAGATGTGTGATTCTCTTGATGACGTCAGATGTGTGATTGTCTTGATGACGTCAGATTATGATTGTCTTGATGACGTCAGATGTGTGAGTCTCTTGATGACGTCAGATGTGTGATTGTCTTGATGACGTCAGATTATGATTGTCTTGATGACATCAGATGTGTGAGTCTCTTGATGACGTCAGATGTGTGATTGTCTTGATGACGTCAGATTATGATTGTCTTGATGACGTCAGATGTGTGATTGTCTTGATGACGTCAGGTGTGTGAGTCTCTTGATGACGTCAGATGTGTGATTGTCTTGATGACGTCAGATTATGATTGTCTTGATGACATCAGATGTGTGAGTCTCTTGATGACGTCAGATGTGTGATTGTCTTGATGACGTCAGATTATGATTGTCTTGATGACGTCAGATGTGTGATTCTCTTGATGACGTCAGATGTGTGATTGTCTTGATGACGTCAGATGTGTGATTCTCTTGATGACGTCAGATTATGATTGTCTTGATGACGTCAGATGTGTGATTCTCTTGATGACGTCAGATGTGTGATTGTCTTGATGACGTCAGATTATGATTGTCTTGATGACATCAGATGTGTGATTGTCTTGATGACGTCAGATTATGATTGTCTTGATGACGTCAGATGTGTGATTCTCTTGATGACGTCAGGTGTGTGATTGTCTTGATGACGTCAGATGTGTGATTGTCTTGATGACATCAGATGTGTGATTCTCTTGATGACGTCAGATGTGTGATTGTCTTGATGACGTCAGGTGTGTGATTGTCTTGATGACATCAGATGTGTGATTGTCTTGATGACGTCAGATGTGTGATTCTCTTGATGACGTCAGATGTGTGATTCTCTTGATGACGTCAGATGTGTGATTCTCTTGATGACGTCAGGTGTGTGATTGTCTTGATGACGTCAGATTATGATTGTCTTGATGACGTCAGATATGTGATTGTCTTGATGACGTCAGATGTGTGATTCTCTTGATGACGTCAGATGTGTGATTGTCTTGATGACGTCAGATGTGTGATTGTCTTGATGACGTCAGGTGTGTGAGTCTCTTGATGACGTCAGATTATGATTGTCTTGATGACGTCAGATGTGTGATTGTCTTGATGACGTCAGATTGTCTACTTGGGTCACATCATTTTGAAGGCTAGTGAGTCCCTCCTGCCCATTGGAAAAGGAAAGGTTTTGCTTATCCTCCCCCCCCCCCCTTGTTTCATGGTTACCCCGCACCGGATGCTAACCTGGTGGTTATTATCCTACGGGTAATTATGATCGTTATCATGAATATTTTTACTATCATTATCATTGTCATCAGCCTTACTGTCATTATGTTTTTTGTTATCGTTATTATTGGTATTATCATTATTATTAACATCATCATAATCTTTACCATCATCACCAATATCATCGTCACCATTATCATCACTGTCATCATCTTCAACCCCATCATCACTATCATCATCACTATCATCATCTTCAACCCCATCATCACCATCATAATCACTATCATTAGTATTACCCTTATTACCATCATAAATACAAAATATATTCATCATAATTATCATCATCATTTATACCCTTATTACCATCATCATTAATATCTTCATTATCCTTACCACTATTATCATCATTATCTTATCTTATTCAATTCCCCTCAAGTCCATCCCCTCAACTTCCTCAACTCTCATCATCATTTATACCCTTATTACCATCATCATTAATATCTTCATTATCCTTGTCACTATTATCATCATTATCTTATCTTATTCACTTCCCCTCAAGTCTTTCCCCTCAACTCTCACCTGTCCTCAATGACCCTCTCCCATCAACACCTCCGACCCGTGTCTATCTCCTTTATCCACCTTGATCAATCCATCATCAATTCTCTCCGCTCTCTTCCTCCTTCCGTTCCCCTTTTCCTTGATGCGCGTCCGCCCTAACAACGTCTCGAGGGAAGCACAATAACTTTTACGTTTTGGCAGCTGCAGCAACCACGCCATGTCGTTTTGAGGTAAATGTTCCTTTTTTTTTCTTTCTTTTTCCTTTTGGTTCCTTTTTGTCTTCGCGTGTCTTTTTTTTCCATCTCTGGGGCTGTTTTTTTTCTTCGTTCTTTTCTTTTCTTTTCGTTCTTTTTTCGTTTTTGTTATTGTTCTCTCTCTTCTTATTCTCTATTTCTTTTCGTTCTTTTTTCGTTGCTGTTATTATTCTCTCTATCTCTTCTTTATTCTCTATTTCTTTTCCTTCTTTTTTCGTTTCTGTTATTATTCTCTCTATCTCTTCTTTATTCTCTATTTCTTTTCCTTCTTTTTTCGTTTCTGTTATTATTCTCTCTATCTCTTCTTTATTCTCTATTTATTTTCCTTCTTTTTTCGTTTCTGTTATTATTCTCTCTATCTCTTCTTATTCTCTATTTCTTTTCGTTCTTTTTTCGTTTCTGTTATTGTTCTCTCTATCTCTTCTTTATTCTCTATTTCTTTTCCTTCTGTTTTCGTTTCTGTTATTATTCTCTCTCTATCTCTTCTTTATTCTCCATTTCTTTTCCTTATTTTTTCGTTTCTGTTATTATTCTCTCTATCTCTTCTTTATTCTCTATTTCTTTTCCTTCTTTTTTCGTTTCTGTTATTATTCTCTCTATCTCTTCTTTATTCTCTATTCTTCTTCCTTTACGGCAGGAGTTTTCCGAAAGCCCGCCCGAGATCTTGGTCATAAGTCTCACCGAAGTGCGCAACCGAGACGGAATTTATCACTCCCACAAAATGGCGGGAAAATCGTGGATAATCCTGTGTTGTTTTTCATGGTTTCGGACGTTTGAGGTTTTCGTGGCATTTAGAGACCAGGCGGTTGGATAATCGAGTGGGTCGGGTTTGTAGTTTTTTTTTTGCGATTGGATTTTGTCTACCTTTATCTGTGATGTCCTTTTTTCTTTTCTTTTTTTCTTTTTCTCTTAATGTAATTTTACCTTCTTATCGAAGTCTTGTTTTGGGATACGCTTCCCTTCAACTGTCTCTTGTTTTCCGATATTTTTCTTTCTTTGCTCTATTCTTTCTCTTTCTCTCTCTCTCTCACTCACTCCTCTCTCTCTCTTTTTTTTTCTTTTTTTAAGGGGAGGGGCCTTCCTCCACGTCTAAATTCTTATCGATATTTTTTTGAGATCCACTTCCTCTCAGTTCCACTTTATTTTCGACGCTCCGTTTTACATTTCGCTTCCTATATTTCCATACTCTTGGCTGGTGTCTGGATGGTATACACTTTCCCGTAACTTCCCGATGTATTGCCAAACTTTGCCCCGCGAAGTGGAATACAAATGAAGCGCATTTATGGCCCGTGGACAAATGTTTCTCCTGCTAACGCCCGCACTTTATTTGGCAAATAAGGAAATTAACTTTTTAGTATCTGGTTTTCTTAAAACTTTTTTTTTCTTCTGGATTTTATGTTTGCCATTTTGAATAATTTTCTGATTCGGTTTTACATAATGACCAATTTGTCATAGGGACTTCATGTTAGGCGTATTTTTTTTACCGTTTCATCTAAATGCCCCCACACACACACACATATATATATATGTATATATATATATATATATATATATATATATATATATATATATATATATATATATATATATAATATATGCATGTATATATATATATATATATATATATATATATATATATATATATATATACATATATATATATGCATTTATGAATCACCAAACACAAACACAGTAACGTGCACAATACAGATATGATAAAACACTGCCACAATATGAAAGGAAAAGCTCGCGACGTTTCGAACTTTTAGTGAAAGTCCCTCATCAGGCGTAAGCAAACCAAAAAATTATATATATATATATATATATATATATATATATATATATATATATATATATATATATATAAAGAGTGTGTGTGTGTTTTTATCATTAGCTTTCTTTTAGTCTCAGATAAATGTTTCTCGTATTTTCAATCTAAGATTCCATTTTCTTTGGGCACTAAAGCTTCTGTGAGCTACAGGGGCTCTACAAAAATCCAAAGATTTCTTTTAGAATATCGGTAGATACTATTTGTCTGTATCTGAAGAGAGTGAGTGAAAGAGTGTGTGAGAGAGAGAAAAAAGGGAAAGTGAGAGAGAGAGAGAGAGAAAGGGAAAGTGTGTGAGAGAGAGAGAGAGAATGAGCGAGTGAGGAAGAAAGGGAGAGAGAGTAAGAAAGAAAGGGAGAGAGAGTGAGAAAGAAATAGAGAGAGTGAGAAATCGAGAAAGAGAAGAGAAAGGGAGGAGAGAGAGAGAGAAGCAAAGAAACATTACATACGCCTTCAGATACACACCATAACAGAACCCGAACTACACCCCCCCCCCTCTCTCTCTCTCTCTCTTTCTCTGTAACCTACGCCACCCTCCTCTTTACCCCTCCTTCCCTCTCTCTCTCTCTCTCTCTCTCTCTCTCTCTCTCTCTCTAACCCACGCCACCCTCCTCTTTACCCCTCCTTCCCTCTCTCTCTCTCTCTCTCTAACCCACACCACCCTCCTCTTTACCCCTCCTTCTCTCTCTCTCTCTCTCTCTCTCTCTCTCTCTCTCTAACCCACGCCACCCTCCTCTTTACCCCTCCTTCCCTCTCTCTCTCTCTCTCTCTCTCTCTCTAACCCAGGCCACCCTCCTCTTTACCCCTCCTTCGGCTTCAATGCAATAGGATATATTTTAGTCAGAAGATCACGCCAAGCCGTAAATTCCTTTCCGAACGAGAGGCAACGAAGGAGCCTGCGTGAGTACTTCTTTCTGCTTGTGTCCTGGTCGTTGGTTATTGGTTGTGGGGGGAGGGGGGGAGGGAGAGTCCTGAGGGTTATTTTTTTTTTTTTTTTTTAAGCAGGATGGTTGTGTTTGATGGTGGTGGTGCTGGTGATCGTGGTGGTGGTGGTGATGAGGAGGAGGAGAAGGAGGAGGAGGATAAGGATGATGATGATGAGTGATGATGATGAAGATAATGAGAGGAAGAATAGAAATAAAAAGACTGTTACTACCATTACTAACAATAATCATCCATCAATGACTTTCAATTATGTTGCAGTTGTATTATTATTATTATTATTATTATTATTATTATTGCTATTGTTATTATCATTATTGTTATTATTATTATCATTATTATCATTATTATCATTATTAATATAATTATTATTATTATAATCATTATTATTATCATTATCATTATTGTTGCTAATGTGTCGTTATTACTATCATTATCATCATTGACTCATATTTTTTATTCTCCAAAGAGTTGTAATATCCTTAATAATAATGTTATAGTGATTGATTTTACTGCTGTTGTTGATAGCAATAGTTACAGTAGCTATAGCAGTTAAGGTAAATCTTAATTGCCATTGCAGAGTGTTTCGAGAAGACGCTTGCAATCTGCATCTCACTGATAGCACGCTCGGCATTTCAGAGGTCAAACAGAAGTCAGACCAGGTCAGACGTACGCTCTGTGTAACGACAATCTTTTTTACTAATTATTGCGTAAACAGTCATGTATATAATTATAAGGTCAGCAGGTCACCTTCACAACTATCTACACTATGTGATTGTCTGACCAGGTGACCTACCTTGCCCTAATCAACCCCACGTCTGTCACGGGGGTCAGGAGGTCAAGGGAGGAGAGTGCAGAGGTCACACAAGAGAGGTCGAGTGAGGGCAGTAGGCTGGTCGTGCTCGTGTGTGTCGTGACAAGGTGTGGTGACTCTGACCTGGTATAGTGATTTTACATTGTGTTTATACCAGTGAGAGTGGATATACCCAAGTAGATTTTTTTTTTCTGGACACACGCTATTATTTGAATTATGTTCGAAGTGGTTTCATTTGTTAGCTCGCACGCGAACCTCACTTGCAAAAGAGGTTTCCTACAATCATCATTATCATTATTATCAGTATCATTATCATCTTCAGTATCATTATCATCTTCATTATCATTATCATCATTACCATTATCATTGCCATCATCATTATCATTATCCTCTTCATTATCATTATCCTCATCATTATCATCATTATCATTATTATTAACATTATCATTATTAACATTATCATTATCATCATGATCATGATCGTTATCATTATCATCACATCATTATCATTATTATTATCATTATCATCATAATTATCATTATCATAAATATCATTATCATTATTATTAACATTATCATTATGATCATCATCATTATCACCATCATCATCACCCTCCTTCTCATCATCATCATTATCACCATCATCATCATCATCATACCATCGTCTTCCTCATCACAATCATAATAACAATACGAATCAAATCCTCTAAAATTCACCAAACGATATCAGAATCCAACCTAATAAATACACACAAATATAAATAAACATATACAAACACATAGACATACAAATATACAAAAATAACAAATACACACACATACTGATACACAAACATACAAATACACAAAAAATAAGAAATACACATACAAATACTTGAAAAATAATTGATACACAGATACAAATACACAGTAAATACCAAATACACACATACATATACACAAAAATAGCAAATACATAAACATAATAATACACAAAAGATAACAAACACACACACATACAAAAATACACAACAGATAACAAACACACAAATACAAAAATACACAAAATATAAGAAAAAAACACAAATACAAAAATACACGAAAACAAAAATATACAAAAAATAAAAAAAACAAAAATATACAAAAAATAAAAAAACAAATACACATAAAATAACAAACACACAAAAATACAAAAATACACAACAGATAACAAATACACACAAATATACAAAAAAAGAGCTTTCACTCCCGGTAGACACTGAAGTCCACGGAAAAGATGACGTCATGGCAAGAGAGTCAGTCAGCTGGAAGGGAAAAGATGACGTCATGGCAAGAGAGTCAGTCAGCTGGAAGGGAAAAGATGACGTCATGGTAGGAAAAGTCAGTCAGCTGGAAGGGAGACTACTGCAGAAGTTGACTGTTCTTTCGCCTCACGGCCTTCGCTCAGAAACGCAGCTGAGCCTCTAGTGCGTGGTCCTGTGTGTGTGTGTGTGGGGGGGGGGATGTCTGTGTGTGTGTGTGTGTGTGTGTGTGTGTGTGTGTGTGTGTGTGTGTGTGTGTGTGTGTGTGTGTGTGTGTGTGTGTGGATAGATGAAGATATGTACAGTACATATACACATGTGTATATATACATACTGTGTATATATGTGTGTGTATATAAATAGATAAATAGATAGACAGATAGATTGATAGGTAAATGTATAGATAGGTAGGTAGACAGATAGAGATAGACAGGGAAATAAAGATGGAAAATAACGATATAAACTTGTTTATGTTAATATACACTGTTATCTTTCGTTCGTGTTATTTGGCAACAATATATTTGGGCATTTCTATCGACTTTGAACAGGCATACTATCAGAGGACATTAAAAAAAAAGATCACAAATTGCCCCTCATCACTGAAAGCAACATTATAGGCAACTTGCTAACGGGAAAGTAAAGCAAAACGCATCAAATGAATGTAAAAATATATAGCACACAATTCCAAGTTTGGTACGTAGATCTAGATGTAAATGAATCGCCAAGCTAAACGCATAAAGAAAATAGATCAAAGCTAAACAAAGAAAACAAAGGTAACACTAACCCATAACCCAAAGCCACACAAACAAGGAAATGAACCGCCCATGCTAAACAGGCCGAGGGTCTCATCGTCAGAAGTGCCACTCACGAGTTCCTCTGGCATGTCGGCGGCGCGGCCAACAATACATACAAATCGCGTCGTAAAGGAATTTGTGAGCACATATTTACTATGCGGTCCTCGAACCTTCTCGAACTTCTGGTGGGGGGGGCGGGGGGCGGAGGGAAGGGGGCGGGGGAGGGGTTGTTCGTGCGAGCGACTCCGGCGGAATCGATCGTTCTCGAGTTTCGTGTCGTGGAGGATGTAGGAATGGTGGGGGGGTAGGGGGTGGGGGTGGGAATTAGGCGTAATTTCGTTGAATTATGAGGATTTAATGGACTTGGCTAAGGGGGATGTCCGGCTGCTTTTGATCTCTGACGGAAAGGATGTCTTTGACGTCTTTCCGGTTCGGGGCGATGGGAGAGGAGCGGGGAGCGGGGGGCGGGGGGGTGTATATATTTGTATATCTTACACACATGAGTTTGTGTTCTTGTGTGTTAGTGTGTGTGTGTGTGTGAGAGAGAGAGAGAGAGAGAGAATGTATACATATACATATACATATACGAAAACCGTATACTTATCAAAAATAAATAAAGTTCTTTGAATCAGTCTTGCCCATTTAGCTCCCACACTTTGTCTAACTGTGCGTATTTATACCAATTACTGATAAATACGTGCGTTTCTCTTTACGATTCACAACCTTCGATGACGCATTTTCTAACACATATTTGCCTGTCTCGGTAATCCATATCCAAGAAGCATATTTTCCGCAAAAGTTGATAAATGTAAATGCCATTTTAATAACCAAATGTCTTTGGTTATTAAACATGACAATGGCGCAATTAATAGTTCGTAGAAGATACTCAGCTTCGTGTTTGAGTACGAGTTTCTTATCTTTTTTTTTTCTTTTTTTTTTAGACATAGATGTATGTATTCATCTTCCCTTGATTTTTTTTTTACTTCTGTTGTTATTACTATGGTTAATAATGTTATATTATCATTTTTATCATCAATATAGAACAATAATAATGAAAATAAAAGTTTTTTCATCATGAAAATTCAGGTACGTCAGATAAGCCTATTGACTGACTTCTTGCGGAATCATCTATTTGTAGCAAAAATAAATCAAAACCACACTGGTCATGCAGTGTTTTTTTTCCGAAAGCTTTAAGGAGTTTATTTGTAGGCCTATATAATTTTAAAGTTTTTTTTTCCACTGATTTTTTTTTGGTGGATTTTATTTGTTATCATTATTATTACCGATACTATGATAACGATAACAATTATGATAATACTGATAATGGTAATGATACAAATAGAGTTATTTTTTCTACCGAAAATTCAAACAATAGATAAACAGGTGAGGTTAAGATGGACTATTAACTGACAATTCGGAGACTAAGTGCTCGTGCAACCATTCACGTGCAATCAATCAATCAAGCAGGTACCCTAGTTGACTGCGCATGTCCCCGGCACCCATGGGCTAGTGTGTATAACTCAAATAACATTACAGAGGAATCGATAATCAAAATAATGATGATGATGATGATGATGATAATAATAACGATAATAATAATAATGATAATAATAATGATGATAATAATAGATAATAATAATAAAATGATAGTAATAATAATAATAATAATAATAATAATAATAATGATAATAATAATAATAATGATAACAACAACAATAGATAAATAAAATAATAAAGACTAAAAAATAAAAAAATAAAATATGTTTCCAGTGCTGATATTCGTCAGTAGCAACCACTCTCAGTCACCGTATAACTGTTATAGCATATGATACACTAGCAGAGCAATCAATCATTTCTGACGAAAATCCAACATCGCACTAAATCGTAACACGCGAGAGGAAACTCGTATTTAGTAGATTGAAAATAAATCCCTGTCAGAGAAGCTAATCCACGTGTCCCCGAGCTGTGGATTTAATAAGGAATTCTCGATGTCCATTTCTGAATCGGTTTTATGAAAGGTGAATGTGCTCTCGTAAATGAAATACTAACTGTGCCGTGTTATAGCCACTTTTTGAACGTTGGTGGAGGAATTTCTTCCACTCAGTGACTGAATGATGAATAAAAAGTAATGTATGACTTGAATATGAAGAAAGATCTTACTGCAGGGAGTAGAAACAGTAGCTTGACCAGGTACTGTATCAAGGAAGAAAAAAAGCGCGCCATTTGTCATTCCTAGTTAAACAAGGTACTTCAATACTTCAGTTCCACCAAAACAACCAAACGAGGTAAGCTAAGCTGTACTACACGATGTCAGATAGCCGTGAACGTATTAGAACTCTGATATCTAGCTTTCTATGGGGACTACTTGATGCTGGTGGCTATCAAATCCTTTAGCTTGAGCTGATGGCTATCGACCCCTTAAGCTTGAGCTGATGGCTATCGACTCCTTAAGCTTGAGCTGATGGCTATCGACTCCTTAAGCTTGATGCTGATGGCTATCGACCCCTTAAGCTTGATGCTGATGGCTATCGACTCCTTAAGCTTGAGCTGATGGCTATCGACTCCTTAAGCTTGAGCTGATGGCTATCGACTCCTTAAGCTTGAGCTGATGGCTATCGACCCCTTAAGCTTGAGCTGATGGCTATCAAACCCTTAAGCTTGAGCTGATGGCTATCAAACCCTTAAGCTTGAGCTAGTGGCTATCGGCCCCTTAAGCTTGAGGTAATTTCATTCGAATGTTTCGGTTATAGATGGTGATGTTAAAATATAGATCATAATGGGAATTTCTATTTCGTCTGCCTCGTTACGGAATGATTAGAATATTCAAAGGAAACCCGTCACTCAGCTGGTTCTATAATTCAATGTGTATGTGTGTGTGTGTGTGTGTTCAGATATATCACTTGCAGGACAAATCAAAAATGATTTAGAGCGATTCTAATTGAACATAAATATCTCAAATTTTCCAATTCCCTCCTTAATTAAAAGATGATTCGCAGTATTTAAACCAGAAAGCCTCCGC
>NW_028234404.1:32044522-32047022 GCF_977035675.1 Penaeus japonicus | reverse complement strand
TGTTGTGATGATTATAAACTGCAGATTTCCCCTTTCGTGTGGATATGTGTGTGTGTTAGTGTTCCATAGCGTGTGCGTACATGTATGTTTTTTTTTGTTTGTTTTTTTCATTTGTGTACGTGTGTAGTGTGTTCGTGTGAGCTGCATGCCTGCTTACACACACACACACACACACACACACACATATATATATATATATATATATATATATATATATATATATATATATATATATATATATATATATATATATATATATATATATAGATATACATATACACATGTGTGTGTATGTGTGCATACATTAATCAAACTTTTGTTACCAAGAACTGCCTAACATAGAATATGAAATCCATCCAGACTCAATTTCCCACACATGCCTCATTAACTTCTGTTATCGTCAACCTGGAATAAAATCACTTTCATTCATTTTTTCTTCTTTTTTTCTCCAACACATGTATTTATTCTTTATATAATCTAATTCCACCAACCATTTTTTTTTTTTTTTTTTTTTTTTGTCCATTTCCGTGTTTCGTACAGAGACACTAACAATAACACGAGGGAAATAATTTGAATAGATGCAATAAAACAAAGACCACATTGCCCATGGTTGCGTTTCATTGCAGAGAGAGAGTGTCTAGTCCCGAAATTGCAACTGAGGAAATCATTTCTTATATATCGCTTGCAATAATAGGTCATAAGCGATAACATTTATCAGTTATACCTCAAAGCTTTAGAAAATATATTATTTCTTAGCCGTTATTTGCGTCTGCATGATAGGCTTGAAATGCAATTGAGTATCAATTAGAAAATCAGGCGGATAATTGAAAGGGAGAGGGTGGGCGAGTATGAAACTGAAACTGAATTAATGTATGAAATAAACATCAACTGACGTGGCTGAGTGTGTGGGTGTATGTGTGTGTGTGTGTGTGTATGTGTGTGTGTGTGTTTATGTGTGTGTGTGTGTATGAGTGTGTGTGTGTGTGTGTGTGTTTATGTGTGTGTGTGAGTGTGTGTGTGTGTTTATGTTTGTGTGCGTGTGTGTGTGTGTGTGTTTGTGTGTATGAGTGTGTGTGTGTGTGTTTTGTGTGTATGAGTGTGTGTGTGTGTGTGTGTGTCTGATTTAAATCCTTCTTAATATGATTACGTTCCTCGCAATTTGCAGATTGAATTACCCTTTTTGTTCCATTACTGACTTGTTTCGCCATCTCCCGTTGTTTACATTCCAACTTGAATGAAAAAGTGATCGTACAGAGAGAGAGAAAGAGAGAGAGAGAGAAGAAGAAGAGGAAGAGGAAGAGAAAGAGGAATAGAAAGAGATAAAGAGAGATTACAACAGCTAACGGAGAGAGAGTGAGAGAAAGGGGGAGAGGAATAGAAAGAGAAAGAGGAATAGAAAGAGAAAAAGAGATAAAGAGAGATTACAACAGCTAACGGAGAGAGAGAGTGAGAGAAAGGGGAAGAGGAATAGAAAGAGAAAGAGGAATATAAAGAGAAAAAGAGATAATGAGAGATTACAACAAACTAACAAAACACGAAAAACAGACAGCAAACAAGACAATAAAAAAAAAACCTAGACAGAGACAAAGAACAAGAACAAAAGAACATCTTATCTAAAAGTTACAATAAAACACACCATGAAGATCACAACTTGAACTACCTTGTTATCATGAAACCGACCTCTCTCACTCACGCAAGACTCAACACTCAGTGAATCAGTGAATCCGGTTATTCAGTCATCCAGCACACTTCATCCTCGTGGTTCTTGTCTATAACTATACGTTCTTGCGCACACACAAACGTACACAAACACACAAACACACACGCACACTCACACACACAAATATACATACACGCATACAACATACATACATGCATACATACACATACGTGCGCACGTACCTACGGACACACACACACACACACACACACACACATACACACACACAACAAATAGATAGATGAATATATATATATATATATATATATATATATATATATGTGTGTGTGTGTGTGTGTGTGTGTGTGTGTGTGTGTGTGTGTGCATATATATATATATATATATATATATATATAGAGAGAGAGAGAGAGAGAGAGAGAGAGAGAGAGAGAGAGAGAGAGAGAGAGAGAGAGAGAGAGAGAGAGAGGAGAGAGAGAGAGAGAGGGGAGGGGAGGGAGAGAGAGAGAGGGAGAGAGAGAGGGAGAAGAGGAGAGAGAGAGAGAGAGGAGACAGAGAGAGAGAGAGAGAGAGAGAGAGAGAGAGAGAGAGAGAGAGAGAGAGAGAGAGAGGAGACAGATAGAGAGAGAGAGAAAGAGAGAGAGAGGGGGGGACATAGAGAGAGAGACAGAGACAGAGAAAAGATAAAGATAAAGAGAGAGAAAGTCAAAGAGAGGATGACAAGGCAAGATTTTTTTCTTTTATGGAAACAAGGGTAATTTGACCAAATATCAGCCAGGGTATAATTTCCCAGACCATTTAAGAAGTCTGTTAAGAATAATG
>NW_028234404.1:32019522-32022022 GCF_977035675.1 Penaeus japonicus | reverse complement strand
AGACGTACGACACAGTTTTCCATTTTCCTTCGAGGTTCCCGGATGAGCGTCTGTCAGAATGCAACGGAACGAGAGAAGGTATCGGATTTCTCTTTCTCTTTCTCCTGTCGGTGGCTTGCAGTGTTATTTCTTTCTTTTTTTTTTCTTTTCTTTTTTTTAGCATTTTGGTTTCTTATTTTCCTCCGATCTGAATGCTCTTCCTCTTCTTTGCCATTACGCAAGGAGATGAAATCAATAAGGGAAGGGGAGACTGTTCGGTCATTCAACCGACCGAATTCGCAGCTCTAAGTTCTCTGTTTGTGTGCTGCAAATTCAATGCATTCGCAACTGAACTCACGCCAAGCAGATGGGAATTTCCTGACTCGGTGCAATGATTATGGTCGGACATTCAATACAGAAACCTTTCCATGTGAGTTTAAAGTTGAAAAGCATGTGTGTATATGTGTATATATGTTTATATATATATATATATATATATATATATATATATATATATATATATATATATATATATATATAAATATATATATATATATAATATATATATAATATATATATTATATATATATATATATATATATATGCATATTTATATACATACATATGTATATGTGTATATATTTATATATATATATATATATATATATATATATATATATATATATATACATATATATATACATATATATATACATATATATATTATATATATTATATATATATATATATATATATATATATATATATATATATAAACATATATACACATATACATATGTATGTATATAAATATGCATATATATATATATATATATATATATATATATATATATATATATATATATATATATATATATATATATATATATATATATATATATATATATTGCTGACATAGTATACAAATGGAAATATAAATGCAATCCCACTTTGTGCACGCACGCTAATACACACACGCAAACGCATTTGACATTAAAAATCAAAAGGCGAACTGAAATGCATTTGAACATATTTATCTATTTATCTATTTCCGCGTCAGCCAATTCCAAGCCCTGTTTAATAATTATCAAGATTACGCTTGTTGAATTACCAAGGTATTTTCTGATTACAAATTCTATTTTCTCTCTCTCTCTCTCTCTCTCTCTCTCTCTCTCTCTCTCTCTCTCTCTCTCTCTCTCTCTCTCTCTCTCTCTCTCTCTCTTTCTCTCTCTAATTAAACTAACTTATTGATTCAGGGGAAATAACCATGTGGCTTTTTCACATGTCTAGAGTTTGTAATTTGCGATTTTTAAAAGTACTAAAAAGAATGAATACGGGCAATGCATCAAGGTAAAACAAATTTAGTGTTATATATGCCGTGTGGGCGAATTACTTTCTTTCTTTTTTTCGGGGGGGGGGGGCGAGGGCTGTTATCATATATATGAATTAACAGCATCGAATGAACATGCAGCGAAATTGCTGTTAAAGTCAAAGGCTTGATATTCCTATAAATTTTCAGATTAATCTTTTAAACACCAACTCTCGCTAGATCTATCATTCACAATAAAAAAAAATATTAGTATGATTATATACATTTATTTTGCACATAACAGAATATCTAGACCGCCGTTTTCGACATAGTCAGTGATAGCAAATTAAGATCAGTTCTCATACGAAAAGTTGAAACATTAAGCAGATAGTCCTTTGCTCATAAAGCGAAGTTGCTGGAAGTTGCTAGAAGTTTTGCAATTATCATATTGGTATATCATATTGGTTGATGACGGGTCCTTGAACAACGACCAGAATTTCGCCACTGCAGTTGAAATTCTCTTTGGCACAGGCTAAGGATCTGGCTAACTATTTAATCCCCCAACATTTAGGGGGATGGGGTGGGGGGGGGGTATTATGGTAAATGTTGGTGCGGGGGGTGAGGGGAGAGGGGGGGAAGAAGCCTTTTTTTAATTCTCACCTCCATTTTCGGTGATTCTTTTGAAAATGCGGCAGCCTTATCTTCTATTCATTATGAGAATCCAGGTGGAATTATATATATATATTTTTTTTTATTTACATGAGGCTATTTAGAGAATGCCTCCCAGCTCTTCCGTGATATTTTGCTGCTGCTGCCCCCCCCCTTCCCCCCTTCCCCCCATAACCCCCTCCTCCTCCCCCCCATACCCTCCTCCTCCCCCCCATACCCTCCTCCTCCCCCTCCTCCTCCCCCCCATACCCTCCTCCTCCCCCTCCTCCTCCCCCCATACCCTCCCCCTCCCCCTCCCCCCTTAGATACACCAGTGTGGTTATATCTGCCGAGGGTGAATGGACAGCTACAATGGCTGGCTTACGCAAAGGTTTTATTTTCGCTATAGAGAATAGGAAGTAAAACAATATAAATTCGGGGATTTTTAAATGTCTTCGTTCCCCTATTGAGAGTATTTTTTTTCTAATATGTGTGCTTTAAATACGTTGGTTTTCTTAATGTCCTTTCGTGTAAAATCCCTTAGCTTTAATATCTTTAATATTT
>NW_028234404.1:32014522-32017022 GCF_977035675.1 Penaeus japonicus | reverse complement strand
CTCAAGGAATTTCACTTCATGCAGCCATCTCTGCCTTCCACCGCATTATCTCCCCCGCTTGGTATATTAATCAAAATTCTTTTTGTAATCTTTATTCGTCGTTTTCCTTTTTTCCCCCTTCATTTTTTTTTTTCGCCTTCGCAATTTATGCCCATTATCGTTACACTTTTTTTCTTTTACTTATGTAATTAAATGTAATTTTTAGACTCATTTCTTTTATCTAAGTCTGAATAATATATAATGTTTGTTTTTTTTCTCCTAATTTCTTGATATTACACCGTACTCTGATCCATAAATAATTACCGTTAAAAGTTTCCCCGAGATTACTTTTCTTAAGAGCAACATGTTAATAAAAAAAAAAATCCGATTCAGCGTTTTGTGATAATACTATTATTATCATTATCATTATCATCATGGTCATTATTATCATTATTATAATCATTTCATTATGTTTGTTTTCATTATTATCATCATCACGAATACCATTAACATTATCGTTATCAGTATCATTATGGTTATCATTATTATAATTATGATCATCATTATCATTATCATAATTATAATCATCATTATTATTAGCATCTTTACTATTATCATTACTAATATTGTTATTGCTAATTTTATCATCATCAATATCATTGTCATTATAATCATTATCATAATCACTATCATTTTTATCATTATCATGATCATTGTGATTAATATTACTGTTAATCCCTATAATCATTATCATCATCATTTTTTTTTCTTTTTTTTTTCTTTTCTTTTTTTGCTATCATTAATACTTCTATTTTTTATTATCATCATTATTGTTGTTATTATTGCCATTATTTTTATCATCATGATTGTCATGACTATCATTATTCTTATTTTTATCATTATCATTATTATCATTATCATCATTAGTATGTTTCATTATCGTTATCAATATTTTTCATTATTGTTATCATTTTCATCATAAGATTATTGTCATCATTATTTTTGTTTTTATTGTTATTATTATCATTATCATTTTTACTATTATCATTATTATTATCATTATCATTTTTACTATTATCTAATATTATCGTTATTACTGTCATCATCATTATCATTTTTATCATCATTACTATCATTATTGTTGTTATTATTGTCACTATTATCATTATTACAATTAACATTATTACTATTGTCATTTTTATCATTATCATTATCATTATTGTTGTCATTATTATCATTATCATTATCATCATCATTAGTTTTTATTATCATCACTACTGTGATCATCCTTGTTACTATCATTATTATCGTCATCATTATCTCTAATATCATTATTATAATCATCAACATTTTTATCATCATCATCATCATAATGATGATAAAAATGTTGATGATGCTGATGATCATTGCTATAATTATCATTATCATTATCATTCTTGTTAACATCATGGTAATTATTATCATCATTATCATGATAATTCTATATTGCTATCATCATAATCATAAATATATATATATATTTTTTTTTCATTACCGATATTCTTGAAAAAAAAATCTTTTAATTAAATCTTATATCATAAGTCATGCAGCAACCGCGGTATTAATTAGCAAAAAAAAGAAAAAAAAATTAATAAGTATGCAATGTTCATTCCCACACTCACTTCTGCCTCGGAAATGGTAATGACACAGCAGTTAATGATAAACTAATCAAAAGGAAATAGTTAGAGTGTTTTCTTCTGTGTTGCTTTGTTGTTGTTTTGTTGTTTGTATTGTGAGTTTGTTTGTTTTGTTTTTGTTCTGTCACTCGAGATCTTCATTGTTAGAAATTTCGTTTATGTCGACACTGTTTACACTGAGCAAAAGTTTTGGGTTATGACAACAGCGGAAAATTAACGTAATATTGTGTGTTTGGGGAGGAGGAGGAGGAGGAGGAGGGGGGAGGAGGAAGAAGAAGAGGGGGGAGGAGGAGGAGGAGGAGGAGGAGGAGGAGGAGGAGGAGGAGGAGGAGGAGGCGGAAGGAAAGGAGGAGGGAGGAGGAGGAGGAGGAGGAGGAGGAGGAGGAGGAGGAGGGGGGGGGGAGGAAGAAGAAGAGTGGGGAGGAGGAGGAGGAGGAGGAGGAGGAGGCGAAAGGAAAGTAGGAGGGAGGAGGAGGAGGAGGAGGAGGAGGAGGAGGAGGAGGAGGAGAGAGGAAGGGAGGAGGGCAGAGGAGGAGGAGGAGGAGGAGGAGGAGGAGGAGGGGGGAGGAGGAAGAAGAAGAGGGGGGAGGAGGAGGAGGAGGCGAAAGGAAAGTAGGAGGGAGGAGGAGGAGGAGGAGGAGGAAGAAAGAGGAGAAGGAGGAGGAGGAGGAGGAGGGGAGGAAGGAGGAGGAGGAGGAAGAAAGAGGAGAAGGAGGAGGAGGAGGAGGAGGAAGAAAGAGGAGAAGGAGGAGGAGGAGGAGGGAAAGGAGGAGGAGGAGGAGGAGGAAGGAAAGGAGAAGGAAGAGGGAAAGGAAGAGGAGGAGGAGGCATAAAGAGGAGGGGGA
>NW_028234404.1:31957022-31959522 GCF_977035675.1 Penaeus japonicus | reverse complement strand
TTAAATAATGCACTTCGAAAGGGTAAGGCGACCGCCCCAAACGAGGATGCTATTACTTGTAGTGTACTTCGACTCGCTGCTCAGGTACCAGGGAACCCGAATCTTTATAGGCTAGGCTTCTCCCAAGGAATACTCCCAAGCTCCTGGACCAAAAAGCTACTTATTCCTAAACTCAAACCGAACACCGACCCATCTCATTGACCTCATGTTTATGTAAGGTTCTTGAGAAAATTATTTATAGAAAATTATTATAGAAAATTATTATTCATGTAAGTGACATGTTAATTCATACCCCAATTAAAAATACCGTTAGGTTAGGACTCTATATGGCCGTTCTGTTCCTTGTATGACATATTTTATGTTAATGTCCCTAAATAAAAGACAGTTTCATCATCAACTATACTTAAGCAACACGTCTTCAAACTCTGGATAAGGACTGTGAGTGCTATACAGATGGATCCTTACAGTCTGGAAGCAGAGCAGGATGTGCTTATGCTTTATATAAAAAACAATATTTTGCATCACCAAGGTTGTAGGAGGGTTCATGATTGGGACAGCATTACCCAAAAAGAGCTGGCAGGAATAATCATAGCCACAGACTTTCTGTTAACTCAAGGCTCCGGAGTAATCTTCTGTGACTCGCAGAGTGCTCTCCAGGCTCTGAACACTCTTGATAACGGCGCTGGAAATATCGTGAATGATATAAGAATAAATGCACATCGCACCAATGAACGGGGCCATGTTATATATTTTATGTGTGTACCATCGCATGTTGGAATCGCTAAACAGGATCGCTTAGCGAAAACAGTATTTGATCAACACAGTGTGGATATAAATTTCGGAATACCTCTTGCTAGGATCTCAAATATGATAAGAACTTCCAAATAGGTAGGAATTGATAGAGTTGGCAAACTGTCAAAGACCTGAAAGCTGTAGCATAAAACGCAGGGGAGATTCATTCATGGCTCATATAAGATAGGAACAAGACAATGTGATACTGTGGCAGTAAGAATCAGACTTGGATACAGAATGTATTGGCAGGTCAGTCCAGAATGCAGTCTAGAAGAAAGTGAAAGCGGACTTTGCAACGAAGAATGTAAACGAACACTTGAACACTATACCTAAGTGTCATATGATACAGCCTTTCAGTTATCTAATTATTTCATTTCATCAAATGTACTAGAAGATGTACTTATGCAACCTGAAATTTACCAAATGTCTTTTTACAGGTGATATACTAGAGAACATAAAATTGCTATAACTTTTTTTGCAATATAATCAATAATGTCATGACCCTACATCAATGTATCAAAGCAAGTCCACACCTGTGCAGTTAGCCGAGGAGATAAATAAAGAACTAACTGAAACATAAGGATCTGACTGGAAATGATATATACCAATGTTATTCGTAAACTTAGAATATAAAAATAACTATTAATTAAATGCATCAGAGCTTACCCACGCCTTGGCAGACCGATTATGTTATGTTATGATTATGATTATGTCAGAAGAATAAATCAAGCACTACGTGTTTCTTCCTCAACTGAAATACTAAACTATCTAATCCTTTCCTTTTTAATTCGCACTTTGATATTAAACAACAACGTTACGACCACATTTCAAACGTATCAGAGCTTACCCACGCCCGTCTACTAACCGAAGGGGAGTAACTGAAGGACTAATCTAACTAATCTGTATTGCATTAGTTAGGCACTGAGTGATCAACCCGCTGCACCATGCAACATCCTCGATGTTGGTGAATCCCTGCAATCTGGGAACAAAGCGGGTTGTGCCTTGTTTGAATGTAGGAATAATTTGTGTGTATTTTGTGTGTGTTTGTTTGTGTTTGTGTTTGTTTGTTTGTGTTTGTTTTTGTGTTTTTTTTTTTGTGTGTGTGTGTTTATGGAAAGAGAAAAAGTGAGCATATCGGTATATCTACAAAAAAAATCCACTTTGATCAATATAACCTACATCATATTTCATGATAAAGTATTATAAGATCAAAATCTGCTTAATCAAATACCCCCCACCCACCCCCACCCCACTGCTAGTCTCCATAACGATTTGTAGTGCACCAAAACTGCGTTGTACATTGCTGTAATAGTGCCTCGAAGTTCATCCTTTTTCTTAATACATTCTGAAAAACTCAACTTAAGATCTGTGAATACCTCTTTAACTTTACCTGTATCAAGGCGTGGCAGACGTAAAGTAATGCTTAAAGGACCGGGTATATAAATGCTCCATAAAATGATTTCATATACGGTTCATATAGATATTTAAGAATAACCATTGTAATTTATGGAATAAACTTTTTGAATTTGAATTTGATTTTGAATTAGCTTAGTATAGACTTTTTCCTTCCACCAGGATATAATATACGCGCCACCGTGATCAGTTTTAATCATATTACAAGCTTTGCGTATTTCACACCATTACATGCACTATATCCACAGAGTTAATAATAACAGACAAACACAATTTGTACGGATGACACGAAAAG
>NW_028234404.1:31882022-31887022 GCF_977035675.1 Penaeus japonicus | reverse complement strand
AGTTATATATATATATATATATATATATATATATATACATATATAATATATATATATATATAAATATAATATATATCATACATATATATATATATATATATCCATATACATAATTATACGTATATAAATATATATAATATATATATATATATATATATATAGATATATATATTATATATATAATATACATATATACAGTATATATAAATATATAATATATTGATATATATATATATATATATATATATATAATAGTTATATATATAGCATATATACAGAATATAATATATATATATATATATTATATAATAATATATAATATAGTGATATATAGATATATATACAGTTTGTTTATGTAAGAGTATATATATATATATTAGAATAGATATACTATATATAAATCTAAAAAATATATGGGTCTGTGTGTGTGTCATGTGTGTGTGTCCGTTATGTTGTGTGTGCCCAGTGTGTGTTGTGCTATGAGTGTATGTGTGGTGATTGTGTTGTGTGTGTGTGTGTGTTGCTTGTTGTATCTGTGTGTGACTTTATTCATATATTCACGAATGCAATATCTATGTATGTTTGCGTAGCTCTAAATGCAGATCCGATTTATATTAATGCATATCTAAAACAAATACATTTGTCCAAAATATAATACGTTGTACCTGTATTTTGAAAAAAAGAATATTACTCGCTGCAGCCGTATCTGAAACACAGGATGTTTTTTTTTTTTTTTTTTTTTTTTATTATTTTTGTGTTTGTTGCCGCGATGGATTCCCTGGAAAGCCTTTCCGGGTTAAACAGTGTTTTTTATTTATGAAAATACACCTTTATATAAAATAAGCCTTTGTGAAACGGTAGTGTGAGACGAAGGTTATGTGCATGACAGGGGGGACGTTGGGTGTGAGGTGGGGTGTTAATAGATCAAAGATGGTTCACTGTGGGTGTCAATGGATAGTGGGGGAAAGAGAAAGAAAAAGAGAGTAAAAAACCGACCTTTGTACCGTAAGGAAAGAGGTAGAGGGAGAGAAAAGAAAATGAACAGGTGACATTTAGAGAACGAAAGAAGAGAGAGGAAAATAATTTAAGAATGATAGGAAGAGAAAAAGTATGATAGAGAGTGAGGAAGATAGAAAAGAAAGAGGGGGAAACGAGAAAGAAAAGAGGGATGCGACAAAGGCAGCGTAGCGAGAGACAAATAACACTAAGCCAGAACATTGCCACGATAACCTGGTATTTTTTTAGTTTTGTCACATTAATATTAAAAATGAAGTAGAGAGAGTAAGACGGTCGAAGAAAGAACAAAATAGGTAGCGTTAAGAGTACGCAGAGGCGAAACAAGCTGGGCCCTTTTTTACCATTCACCTATGGAAAATACCCTCTCCCTCGACCTATAAACCACCCCTATAAGTACCCCTCCTCTCCTTCCCCGTTCTCTATATCGTCGTGCCCTCTAATTGTTCCCTCATATTCCCCCAACTCTCTCCTTCCCCTCTCGCTCCACCTAGAACCATACCTCCATCCTGTCCCTGAGCAAGCCCCCTACTCTCTCTTCCTCTCCCTCCCTCGTTTTCCCTCTCCCTCCCTCTTTCTCTCCCTCCCTCTTTCTCTCCCTCCCTCCCCCCACTCTCTCTCCTTATCTCCCCCCACTTTCTCTTCCTCTCCCTCCCTCGTTTTCCCTCTCCCTCTCTCTTTCTCTCCCTCCCTCCTTCATCCATTCCTCTCCCTCCCTCTCCCTCCCTCTCCCTCCCTCCTCCCACTCTCCCTCCTTCCCTACCTCCATTCTCTCTCCCTCCCTCCCCCATCTCTCCATTCCCTGTTCCTCCTGTCCTCCCTCCCTCTCCCTCTCGTCCCTTCCTAGCTCTCAATCCCTCTCCCTCCCTCTCCCTCTCTCTTTCTCTACCTCCCTCTCCCTCTCTCTTTCTCTCCCTCCCTCTCCCTCTCTCTTTCTCTCCCTCCCTCCACTCTCTCCCCCTCTCCTTTTTTATTGTTCCTCCTCTCCTCCCTCCTCTTTCCCCCTTTTCCCTCCATCCCTCCATCCCTATTAATCCCTCTCTCTCTCTCTCTCTCTCTCTCTCTCTCTCTCTCTCTCTCTCTCTCTCTCCCTCTCTCTCTCTCTCAAAGCTTCTCTCTCTCTCCTCCTACTTCCTAATTCTCTCAATCTCTACTCATCTCTCTCTCTCTCTCTCTCTCTCTCTCTCTCTCTCTCTCTCTCTCTTAATCCGTCTCTCTCTCCCTACCTCTCCCTCCCTCACCTATCTCTCCCTCTCCCTTTCCCACTCCCTTTTTCCCTCGCTCCCTCTCTCTCTCCCACTCCCTCTCCACCCCTCCTTCTTCTACTCCCCCTTCATCCCTCCCTCCCCCCTTCCCTCGCCCAATCCCTCTCCCTCTCCTACCCCCCCTCCTTCCCTCCCTCCTTCCCTCCCCCCTTCCCTCCCTCACCACTCCCACTCCCACTCCCACTCCCCCTCTCACCTTCTCTCCCTCCCTCTCTTCCTCCCTCCTTCCCTCTCCTCTCCCCCTCCCTCTTCCGTATATGAAAAGCTAATCGTATCACCCATATCCCCCATGACCTGACCCCGACCCTAACGCGCTGATTTCCGCCCAGAGGTGTCGCTCCACCTTCAGATAAGTCTCGCTAGAGGGCAGAAGAGGCAGGCACAGGGCGAGAGGGTGTCATGCTGCCGTCCTCCCGAGACATTTGCTATGCTGAGCTCGCGTCTCGCCTTACCACCCTAGTGTAGGCCTAACGGTAAATATCATTTGCCGCTGTTGCGACTCGGTGCTTGGCTCGAGGGCTTGGATTGAAGTTTTCGAGGTTTGGTTTTGTTTGTTTCTTTTCTTTCTCTCTTTCTCTTTCTCTTTATATATCAATATGTTGATTTCTCTCTCTCTCTCTCTCTCTCTCTCTCTCTCTATCTATCTATCTATCTATCTATCTATCTATCTATTTATCTATCTATCTGTCTCTCTCTCTCTCTCTCTCTCTCTCTCTCTCTCTCTCTCTATCTATCTATCTATCTATCTATCTATCTATCTATCTATCTCTATCTATCTATTTATCTATCTGTCTGTCTCTCTCTCTCTCTCTCTCTCTCTCTCTCTCTCTCTCTCTCTATCTATCTATCTATCTATCTATCTATCTATCTATCTATCTATTTATCTATCCCTCTATCTCTCTATCTATCTCATTCTCTCTCTTTTTTTTTCTTTTTTTTTGAGATAGTTAAAGCCTTTTGAGTTTTTTGGTATGACTAGTGTCGAAAAGGCACCCTCTTTATCATGACGAAATAAAGATATATCACTGTACAGATAGTTAAATTCACATGAGACGTAGAAAAGTTATTAAAATAGAAAGAATGATAATGGTATCTGAAATGAAATAAAATAAAATGTTAGGCAATAATTCGGTGACACTTTCAGCATTACAGTGATATGTCCTACTTGCATCGACGTGGCAGACATGTAGAAAAAAATAAATGAATAAATAGACGTAAGTTTTCAAACTCGCCATCCGATCATAAATGCCAAGTAGGCACCTTTCCAGCTGTCATTGCATCGTCTCCCTCCCCCTCCCCCCTGCTCCCTCCACGTCCCTCCATCTCTTTCTCTGCTCCCTCTGCCTCCCTCCATTTTTCCTCCTGCTAGCTTTTCTCGCCCTCCTCCTCCTCCTCCTCCCTCTACCTCTCTCCTGTTCTCTCTTCCTTCTTCCTCCTTCCCCCTCCCTCTGCTTCCCACCTGCTCCCTCCTGCTCCCTCCTCCTCCATCTTGCTCCATCCTACTCCCTCCTTCTTACTTTTCCCTCCACTTCCCTCCTTCTTACTTTTCCCTCCACTTCCCTCCTTCTCCCTCCTCTTCTTCCGCTTTCTTCTGCCTCCCTCCACCTCTTTCCGCCTTCCTCTTCATCCCTCCACCTCCCTCCACCTCCTCCCAGCCCCTCACCCCATACTCCACCTCCTTCCACCTTCCTCGCCTTCTCTTCTTCCCTCCGAACCTCCACCTCCTCCCACCTCCATCCCCTTCCCTTCCCCTCCACCCAGCCCCCTTCCTCCACACAGCCCCCCCCTCCTCCTCCACCCAGCCTACACCCCCCCCATTCTCGCCTTGCATCACCCGGCGTAGCAACACAGACTTTATGTTGCTCATGACAATGTTACACTCATGACACGCATCAGTCCCGTCACAGAATCAGTCCCGTACCGACGCGACGCTGCCTTGTTCCTCTGAGTAGCGCTCGCATCTCCTCCTCCGCCGTATATCGTTGCTCTTGTTTACAGTCGCTCGTCGCTCGAAAGTAGCGGGAACAAAAAGTCTCTAAAAAAAAAAAGAGAGAATAAGAGAAACATATAAAATAAGGACTAGCATAACTTCCGAAAGTTGAAAGCGTAGGAACGGGGGTGGAGGGGGGTAGGGGGGTCGAGGCGTGTGGCAGTCAAGAGCTTCCATGGCAACCTTGTAATGGCTACGTATCCATGTTGATTAGGCTGATATAAACATATTTCGTACGGGATTTAGTGCTAATTACCTTCGAGGCGATGACATTGTGACTTACGAAATGGGGTACGAGTCACATTCGCTAGCGATGTCGTGATGGGTGGAGGGGGGGGGGACTTTTTTCTTTTTTTTCGCTTCGTTTCAATTATGGCGCTGTACCTCGGCGTGAGAAGTGCATTATGTTGAATGGGAGAGTGACGGAGAGAGAGATGGGGGAGAGAAGAAGGGGGAGGGAAAGGGGGAGAGAGAGGGAGAGGGAGGGGGAGAGAGGGAGAGGGAGGGAGAGAGGGAGAGGGAGGGGGAGGGGGGGAGAGAGAGGGAGGGGGAGGAAGAGGGAGGGAGAGAGAGGGAGAGGGAGGGGGAGAGAGGGAGAGAGTGACGGAGGAGAGAAGGAGAGAGAAAGGAAGAGAGGGAGAGATACGGGGGAGAGGGAGAGAGAGAGGGAGAAAGAGTGACGGAGGAGAGAAGGAGAGAGAGGGACGGGGGAGAGAAGGAGAAAGGGAGAG
>NW_028234404.1:31852022-31862022 GCF_977035675.1 Penaeus japonicus | reverse complement strand
TAGTATTCCTCCGCCCTTTCCTCCACCTCCTTGTTCATCATCGTGAGTATCCTTTCTGCTGATTAAATATCGTTTTATATGTTACATCACACATTAAGTTAATAGTGGTTGGTAGTATTTCAAGAATATAGCACCTATATGTGATGTTTTCTACATATGCGGTAAGGATTAAGAAGAGGAAGAGGCAATAAGAGAGTTAGAGAGGGTGAGGGAGAGGGAGAGGGTGAGGGAGAGGGAGAGGGTGAGGGAGAGGGAGAGTTTAAACAGAACAGATAATTTTTCATTCGTTTACCTTAGACACTGATTTCTCGCTCTCTTTCAGCTAGTGAAAGACAGTGGCATGGCAGCAGATGACGTACATCATCGAGTAATACCTCCTTTTGAACAAATGATCCTGGAGGTAAGTACCATATTTTACCATATCCCTTTTTACCTATATGTTGTTGTTGTTTTCTTTCTTCTTTTTTTTTTTTTTTTCTTTCTTTTTAGGCATATCTTGCCTAATCACTGTTCAATGCAGATTGTTGTTCTGAGAACATTCCGATCAGCAAGTATATTTCATTTGCAATAAGTACACACACACAGACACACACATAAGCACACACACATTCACAACACACACACACACACACACACACACACACACACACACACACACACACACACACACACACACACACACACACACACACACACACACACACACACACACACACACCAGCACACACACATACATGACCACACATTACACACACACACACACAACGCAACACACACACACACACACACACACACACACACACACACACACACACACACACACACACACACACACACACACACACACACACAACACACACACACACACACACACAAGCACACACACATTCACAACACACACACACACACACACACACGCAAGCACAACACACACATACACACACACACACACAAACACACACACACACACACACACACACACACACACACACACACACACACACACACACACACACACACACACACACACACACACACACACACACACACACACACACACACACACACAAGCACACACACGCAAGCACAACACACACATACACACACAAACACACACACACATATGTATACATAAACATATATATGTGTGTGTGTGTGTATCAGTTTAGATTCGAAATGTTTTACATAGCTCTCATTTTTCAGGATGACTGGAAAGGAAAGTATACGAAGGGAAATAAACAATATCTACGAATCAAGTAGGGAATGAGGAAAGAGGGGGAAGAGAGGAGAGGGGGACCACACCCCACATATAAAAGTGAAAGAGGAGGGAAAGGGAAAAAGGAAAAAAAGAGAGAAGGGAGAAAGAAAGAGAGGCGAAAGCCAAGCTGTAAAGTTGAGCTGTTGGTTCAGGAGTTGGAAAGCAAAGCGAACTACAACAAGTCAAGCTGTATAAATTGCATCTGGGTGTACAGTTTAGCAGATGGGTGTAGATTGATAGAGCTGGATATATTAAGTAATTAGTAGGAGGGGGGGTGGAGGGGAAGGAAGGGAAGGGAGGGAAGAAAGAGGGGAAGGAAGAGAAAGAAGCAAGAGAGAAAGCAAGCTGGAAAGATGTTAAGGTAAGTTATTATAGGAAAATCCACAATATAATCATATATCATAAACAATTAATGAAAATCAATTTGATTATTTTTATCCGTGAGTTTTATCATCACTATTATTGATGATATTGTAAACATTTTGAATGATTATTGGAATTTTTATCATTATTATTATTATTATTATTATCATTATCATCCTTATTTGATTTTATCATATTCTATTGATAATATTGTAAACATTTTGAATGATTATTGTAATTTTTATCATTATCATTATTATTATTATTATTATTATCATTACCATCCTTATTTGATTTTATCATATTCTATTTCTCTCTTCTTATTCTTTACAGAGGAATGAATACGTGCACAGAAAGAGATTTGCATTTCAGTACCTCGTTACGAAACCAAGAAAACAATATCAAGAAGGTAATTTTTAGTCACTTCTCTATTATTTGTGTTTGTTAAATATCTCTATTTTCCTTCTTCTCCTTCTTCTCCTTCTCCTCCTTCTCCTTCTTCTCCTTCTCCTCCTTCTCCTTTTCCTCCTTCTCTATCTCCTACTTTTCCTTCTTCTCCTTCTTCTCCTTCTCCTTCTCCTCCTTCTCCTTCTCCTTCTCCTCCTTCTCATTTTCCTCCTTCTCTATCTCCTACTTTTCCTTCTTCTCCTTCTTCTCCTTCTCCTTCTCCTCCTTCTCCTTCTCCTTCTCCTCCTTCTCATTTTCCTCCTTCTCTATCTCCTACTTTTCCTTCTTCTCCTTCTCCTTCTCCTCCTTCTCCTTCTCCTTCTCCTCCTTCTCATTTTCCTCCTTCTCTATCTCCTACTTTTCCTTCTTCTCCTTCTCCTTCTTCTCCTTCTCCTTTTCCTTCTCCTTCTCCTCCTTCTCTATCTCCTACTTTTCCTTCTTCTCCTTCTCCATCTCCTTCTTCTCCTTCTTCCCCTTCTTCCCCTTCTTCTCCTTTTCCATCTCCTTCTCCTCCTTCTCTATCTCCTACTTTTCCTTCTTCTCCTTCTCCATCTCCTTCTTCTCCTTCTTCCCCTTCTTCTCCTTTTCCATCTTCTTCTTTTCCTTCTTCTCCTTCTCCTCTTTTTTCTTTTCCTTCTTATCCTTCTCCTTATTTTCCTTCTCTCTTTTGTTCTCCTTCTCCTTCTCCTTTTCCATCTCCTCCTTTTCCATCTTCTCCTCCTTCTGCTTCTCTTCCTCCCTCTCCTTCTCCTCCTCCTCCTCCTTCTCCTTACCCTTACCCTTCTTCTCCTTCTGCTTGTTCTTCTTCTTCTTCTTCTTCTTCTTCTTCTTTTTCTCCTCCTACTCCTACTCCATCTCCATCTTCTACTTCTCCTTCTTCTCCTTCTTCTTCTTCTTCTCCACCTTCTCCTCCTCCTCATCTTCATCCTTCTTCTTCTTCTTTTAATTCTTCTTCTCCGCCTCCTTCTTCTTCTCCGCCTCCTTCTTCTTCTTTTCCTCCTCTTTCTTTTCGTAACTGAATGTAACTGAAAAGCATTTTCACTTTAAATTTTTAGAACATTGATCATACAAACATTTACTAAGACTAATATCTTGTAAAAATATCAAGCCCTGCTTCACTGACAAAACTCATGATTCTATTCTCAACTTTACAGGTCAGTAAGGTACTCCCTCATTCACATTACTTCTACAGCGGTGTTGGGGGGGAGGGGGGGTGGGGGGTAAGGAGATAGAGATAAATTGGGTCAGGTTTGTGTACCTTCTCACGCACCCCCCCCTTTACAAGCAGACCAATTAAAGAAGTATTTTACCACCCTTTTTGCCCTCATGGGTATCCACACAAAGGCTCTTGCATGGTGATTGTGGGAGACAAAGGGACCTTGCTGTTGCCCCGGACCACCAAAGACATGGCATCCCAATTACTCTTATAAATACACATGTACGTTATTATACTGTGTCGTTGTTCTATCCACTTTTTCAAAACCTTTCATGAATAATGAGACTTATTAAATGGATAAGCAGTACCTTACATTTATTACTAGATCATTTCTGCAATTACTTGTCATAGGTATTTGAATATATAGGAGAAGAGTGAAATTGTAACAGTTGTAGTGAAATTATAGGATAGAGTGTGGTTAGTATTCATGTATTTGATATTTTGCGACTAATGTTAGACTTTTATTTTCTCCACAGCTCCATGCTTTATACGACCACAAAAATGATACTTACGTACACCATCGTGCTGTTCAGGCATACGAGACAGCACAGCTGCTTCGTTTTGACCGTGCAAATGAAGATGTTGTAGTGTTCAGTGGAGATATGAACTGCACACAAACAGACTTCGCATACAGACTAGTCAAACATAATGGTGCGCTGACAGATACCTACATAGACAGTCCAGTTAAGGTTTGTCATCTTTTATTCTGTAAGAAATGGAAATAATTGATTTCTTGTAAATTTCATGTTACTTCCTTATAAACTTGCAGTAACTATATAGAGGATGTTGAAAGTGAAATGTGTTATATCTTAATAATGAACTTTGAGATCATTAGAGATTACTTTAATTTCTTTGAAATCTTTGATCACATGCCCAATTTTTTTTGTCATACCTTTCCAGTATAATAACACTTTGTTGATTATGCTTAGCTTTAAGTATGTTATATAAGAAATGCGACTAAATTTGGAAACCATGAGAATAGAAAATGCATTAATTTTGTAGTTTTAATTAGTTTACACATAATTTCTTTAATTTCTGTTTTGTCAGTGGATTCGTCACTACTTGATATATCATTTTATAGTCAAAAGCAAATATTATGATTCCCATCAAATGATCAGCCTTGCAGTTAGAATAAAATATCAGGTAGAATACATTAGAATTTTACTGTGAGGTATTGAAAAAGAGAGAAAGCGAGAGAGGGAGAGAGAGCAAAGTACAAAGAAGGGAATAAAAAAATAAACAGCAAAAAAAAAAAAAAAGAACACTTGTAAGAATAATATTTTTTAGTGTTCTGTAGCCAGTGCAGAGAATTAGGTCTGCCATTTGTGTATTATTTGATAGAATATGTAAATATCTCTTGGCAGACACCTGGATCGAATGGAGAAACAAATGAGACTCCAGCCAACAGCTACACTAGTGTCAAGACTCTCATGGAGAACCCCTGTGGCCACAGAATTGACTACATCTTCTACCAGTCTTCCCAAGCGTACAAGGTAAGATGTGTAGATGGAATTACAGTGCATCTGAAATACACACACTTGAGCATGTGTGTACAGTAGCATAAAACATGGATGCACACAGTGGAGTATGCACACACAAGAGCGTACATGCATATGTAGCACACATAGAAGTGCACACATGAGAGCACACACATAGAAGCTTGCACCTATGTGAACATGTACACTTGCGAGTGTGCGCATACACGAGCAGACATATGCACATGCATACTGGTATAATTATGGTAAAGTTCATATAATTTCATTTTATGTCTATTATATCTGATACAAAAGAAAAAATAAAGATGTTAGCATTAATAAGACCTACAGTACTACAATCAAATGATAATCAACTTATTTACAATAATATAAAGAATACCTTTAAATGGATCAACTTATTCTTAAAGGTGCTTTATAGCTTGATTATCTTGCCAGGTCAAGACCAAAGTATGTGACCTGCCATGGCCTCAGAGAATCCCGCAGCAAGAATTCAGCTTCTCAGACCATGAAGCCGTACGGACAGTACTTACTATCACCCCAATGAAAGGTAGAGTATTTTTTTTTTGTGATATATTAACAATTATAGATGTTTTAGCTTTTGAGCATTGTGTAATGCTATGCTCTTTTGAGACCTTTCTCTCTGTGATTTTAAAGGCATGGTTTTCTTACTCTTAACATATATTGCAACATCACAAGTGACCACTTTTTATTTTTGTTTGCTGCAAAAAGTTTCAATTATTGGTAATATTTCTCATTGAGATAGGTCATGCAAACTGAGTATTCAGTATTTCATTTGAGATATCAAAAGGAGATGGAGAAAGAAAGAAAGAAAAAAGTAAAAAAAAAAAAAAAAAAAAAAAAGATGAAGGAAAACCATAGATTCATGGTCACATTATAGGACTTTTCAAGAGATATAATATATATATATTTTTTTTTCTCCTAGTAGTTATAACATTGATAAAGCATAGAGTTGTTGCAATGAACAAAATATAGACCAATTTTTAAGGGAAATATATAACATGAAAAAATATATAAACAGCATACATGTATTTTTATTATTAGATAATCAGAAAAAAAACTACATTCATCTATCAACCCATTACCGATGAGGTGGTTTTAGCTCAGCCTAGACGAAATGCGCAGGCCTATGACTGTGGTCTTTTTGTCTATTTGTCCACACCCGTTCAGTTGGCAAGATGACTAGACAAAAGCTATGGCGTTTTACTTCCATGACGTGACACCATGACATGAATGTCACATCATCTGTCTTTAATGTGTTAAAAACATGAAAAACTAAAATGATATTCCATCATGAACCAAAGTATAAAAGAGTCATTTAAATCAACTTTAGGCGTGTGTGAAGAAAGATGTTTACACCTTGGCCCATGTCATGTCATTCTCCTTTATTTTCTCCTTCAATTTCTTCTTCAATTTCTCCTCTTCTTCCTCCTCCTCCTCCTCCTCCTCCTCCTCCTCCTCCTCCTCCTCCTCCTCCTCCTCCTCCTCCTCCTCCTCCTCCTCCTCCTCCTCCTCTCCTCCTCCTCCTCTCCTCCTCCTCCTCCTCCTCCTCCTCCTCCTCCTCCTCCTCCTCCTCCTCCTCCTCCTCCTCCTCCTCCTCCTCCTCCTCCTCCTCCTCTCCCTCCTCTCCTCCTCCTCCTCCTCCTCCTCCTCCTCCTCCTCCTCCTCCTCCTCCTCCTCCTCCTCTCCTCCTCCTCCTCCTCCTCTCCTCCTCCTCCTCCTCTCCTCCTCCTCCTCCTCTCCTCCTCCTCCTCCTCTCCTCCTCCTCCTCCTCCTCTCCTCCTCCTCCCCTCTCCTCCTCCTCCTCCTCTCCTCCTCCTCCTCCTCCTCCTCCTCCTCCTCTCCTCCTCCTCCTCCTCTCCTCCTCCTCCTCCTCTCCTCCTCCTCCTCCTCTCCTCCTCCTCCTCTCCTCCTCCTCCTCCTCCCCCTCCTCTCCTCCTCTCCTCCTCCTCCTCCTCCTCTCCTCTCCTCCTCTCTCCTCCTCCTCCTCCTCCTCTTCTCATCTCCTCCTCCTCCTCCTCATCTCCTCCTCCTCCTCCTATCCTCCTCCTCCTCCTCTCCTCCTCCTCCTCCTCTCCTCCTCCTCCTCCTTCCTCCTCCTGCTCCTCTCCTCCTCCTCCTCCTCCTCCTCCTCCTCCTCCTCCTCCTCCTCCTCCTCCTCCTCCTCCTCCTCCTCCTCCTCCTCCTCCTCTTCTCCTTCTCTTCCTACTCCTCCCTCTCCTCCTCCTCCTCCTCCTCCTCCTCCTCCTCCTCCTCCTTCTTCTTCTTTTTCTTCTTCTTCCTCTTCTCCTTCTCCTTCTTCACCTTCTCTTTCTCCTTCTTCTCCTTCTCCTTCTCCTTCTTCTCCTCCTTCTTCTCCTCTTTCTTCTCCTCCTTCTTCTCCTCCTTCTCCTCCTCTTCTCCTTCTCCTTCTCCTTCTCCTTCTTCTCTTTCTCTTTCTCTTTCTCTTTCTCCTTCTCCTTCTTCTCTTTCTCCTTCTTCTGTTCTTTCTCCTTCTTCTCGTTCTCCTTCTTTTTCTTCTCCTTCTCTTTCTCCTTCTCCTTCTCCTTCTCCTTCTTCTTCTCCTTCTTTTTCTCATTCTCATTCTCATTCTCATTCTCATTCTCCTTGTCCTCCTTCTTCTCCTTCTTCTTCTCTTTCTTCTCCTTCTTCTCCTTCTCCTTCTCCTTCTCCTTCTCCTCCTCCTTCTTTTTCAATATATATACAATGCCTATTTATCCCTGTATGGTAATTTCAGGCACTGAAATCATGGAAAAAATACCAAGTGTACAAGCCAAGACGGATGCCCTGCTGGAGTGCTCTGCAGTGTGTGAACAAGGTCTGAAATCTGTTGGCTCTCAGCAGAAACTCTACATTGCCCTGTCAGTCCTGTGTGCTATTGTCTTACTGGTGTGCCATATTGTGATATGTACAGAGTCGTCATCTGGCGTGACCCGCGGGTTCCTGGGCCTGTTGCTGATTTTGTTTACGTTCTGTCTTTCATACCTGCTCTTTGTGGCAACCATTTTCTACAGCTTTGAAAGTAATAAGATCAAAGAAACAAAGTTAGGGATAGAGCATCAGCTGGACGAACTGAGGGAGAAAAATGCGCAAATCTTCGAAGAGGAGAGGAAGAGGTCGCAGTCATTCATCAAGTGACCAAGGATCAGGGGATTGGAATCAAATGATTGTGATAATGGCTCCGAGCTGCTGTGAAAATTCCGAATTCCAAAGACAATGATTTTGCTGTCTGTCTGTGAGGAAATCATACACATTACCTAAGACTAAATGGAGCATGAAGAAAGGATTCATTAGTATTGAAATTTCAGTTTATTAGTAGTCAAACTTTCAAGAAGCAAAAAGGGAATCCATAGTACTGTAACAGTAGCAGTGTCTTTACAGTATTAAAAGTTTTGTGAGCTTTACCAAGAATTCCATCTTCCTGACTTAAGTGGGCATTCTCCCTTTTTGTGCAATGTCAAGATTGAAGTTTGAAGAAGTATCTTAAATGAAATGCATGAGAAAATGCACAATAAGGAAAGACACTTTTGTTTCTAACCTTTTTTTCATGCTCTACAGTTTTAGACATAGATTTTTCTTATTACTGTAACCTAATTGAAATGCTTTAAAACAAAGTGGTATGGTATGTTTGTACACTTGCTGTGATTGTGAAATCTGGGAGACCGAATAGTATTTTCTATTAGACAAGTAATAAGGGAATGCTATGCCTTGCTCATACCGTAACATTATGAGCTCAAAGTAGCTCTTTGCTGAAGGTGTTCCTTAGGAATGTGTGTTTATTATTGTTAACAGGTTACTGGTTTGTGTAGAAAATAGATGGAAGAAGAGGGTAATGTGAATGGAAAGTTATTAATGGCAACTAGCAACAGCATGTGAGTGATCTTTGTTTTGCAATGTGATTACATGATTTTAGGAAAACTTTTAGCCAATGAAGAAATTATTGTATTTTTTTATAACTGCAGTATATTTAGATGTAAAGTATGATGGCAAAGCAAGTTTGAGGAGAATTGATTTTGTTTAAAAGACTTTTACTCTCAAAGATTACTAGTTATACGTGGTTTAAAATGTTGTGTTCAAAGAAAGAAACTTGTATCGTTTTCACTAATGGAGACCTTCATTCTTATTTGTTTGAAAGGGTGTTTTTTTTTTTCTCTCTCTCTTTTTTTAAGATTTTTGAAACTTATAATTTGCTATAGAGCCAATGTTCCAATGCTTGATATTATTGTTAGATCTTGTTGTTTTTTGTGTGATATTGATTTACTTTTTTATTTTTTAACTGATAGATTTATTTCAGTTATTATAAGGAGGTACTGAATGCAGACAGTATGCAAGGTATATTAGAACATGTTTATTTACCAAATGCTTTTGTACAGCAAACTTGTGAGTTTATTGTGACAGGATAATGGTTAATTAAGAGAGGAGGATAAGGCAGTACCATAACTTTATGAAAAAGGAACCAGCAGAGTGATATCAATAACGTCTCTGCATAATTTACAAATTTTTCAATAAACGTGATATTTAATATAAGGATATTTATTTAACGTGTGCTACTCAATAAAGGAACTAGGGGGGAGGAAAAGAAGTTAGATGGTATAGTATAGAGGAGATGGAGGAAGATAAAAGGACAGTAAGAGAAAAGAAAAAAAAAAAAGAGAAAGAAAAGAGAAAATGAGTGATTGTATGAGAGTGAGTGAGTGACTGATCGATTGAGTGAGTGAGAAAGAGAGAGATAGTGGTGAGTGAGTGCTGAGTGAGCGAGCGAGCTAGTAATTGCATGATAGTATTTACATGAGAATGAGCAAGTTCGTGAAAGTGCGCGAGTGAGTGAATGAGTGAGTGAGAGTGAGTGAGTGAGTGAGAGAGAGGGGGAGAGAGAGAGAGAGAGAGAGAGAGAGAGTGACTGAGCATCTGAGAATGAGTGACTATGAGATTGAGGGACTTCATGAGAGCGAGTGATTGAGTGATCGAGTGATCGAGAGAGTGAGTGAGTGAGTGAGCGAGAGAGTGAGTGAGTGAGCGAGCGAGCGAGCTAGTAATTGGATGATAGTAACTACATGAGAATGAGTAAGTTCGTGAAAGTGTGTGACTGAGTGATGGAGAGTGTGAGTGAATAAGTCACCCGCAGGGTAGGTAAGTATATGTTTAATAGATTACTTCCTGGGTGCTCCGTGTTGCATGGTGTGAGATACAAGTTCATGGCAA
>NW_028234404.1:31834522-31837022 GCF_977035675.1 Penaeus japonicus | reverse complement strand
TGTGTGTGTAATGTGTGTGCATGTATGTGTGTTAGCACGTGTGTGTAGTGTGTGTGCATGTATGTGTGTTATCACGTGTGTGTGTGTGTGTGTACGTGTGTGTGTGTGTGTGTGTGTGTGTGTGAATGTGTGTGTTTGATTGTGTGTACGTGTGTGTGTATACATGTGTGTGTGTGTGTGCTTGTGTGTGCGTGTGTGTGTGCTTACATGTGTGTGCGTGTGTGTGTGTGTGTGTGTGTGTGTGTGTGTGTGTGTGTGTACACGTGTATGTGTGTGTTTGTGTACATGTGTGTGTGTTTGTTTGTTTGTGTGTGTGTGCGTGTGTGTGTGTGTTTGTGAGTGTATGTGTGCGTGTGTGTGCTTATGGTTTGTATCTGCTTAATTAATGTTGTGTTTGTATGTGTGTGTTGTGTTTGAGTGTATATGTTGTCTTTGGGTCTCTATGCGTATGTGTGTATGTTCATGTATGTACGCGTGTAGTTTTTTTTTTTTTAACGTCCTTGTGTGTGTTTATGTCTGTGGGTGTGTGTGTTTATATGTCTGTATGTGTGAGTGTGTTGAGTGTGTGTATGCGCATGTGTGTGTGTTACGCGTGTAATATATGTTGTGTGTGTGTAATGTGTGTGTATGTATGTGTGTTAGTACGTGTGTGCGTGTGTGTGTGTATTTGCATGTGCATGTTTACGTATGTGTATGTGTACGTATCTCTCTCTCTCTCTCTCTCTCTCTGTCTATCTATCTATCTATCTATCTATCTTTCTCTCTCTCTGAACTCTCTCTCTCTCTCTCTCTCTCTCTCTCTCTCTCTCTCTCTCTCTCTCTCTCTCTCTCTCTCTCTCTCTCTCTCTCTCATAGCAGCCGCAAATGGTAAAAAAAAAAATGCAATGCTAACTCAATCATTGTATAAAATGTAGGTAGGCAGGAACAAAAAAATATCATGGTTGAAATGAACATAACCACTTACGCTTAACATAAACATTACTTTAAAAAATCGCACCACATATGTTTAGTCTATGTGTTTGGTTTACTATGGTGTTTGGCACCATGACTGACCATACAGAGGCAACCACCAACCATACACACACAGGCATAAGTCTAGATTAGCTGATGCATACACGGACGCTCATATTCCCACAAGCGAAACAAAAAGGAATATCAAAAATTAAAACAAGACAAAATTGAAACAAAGAGGAACAAAGAACCATAGAACCCACGATAGGAATATGAAAATATGTGTGAAATGAAAATATAAGTGATGACAAAATAGACTTCTGTTACAAACGATGATAAAATACAAACAGCATGTAACAGAAATAATTCAACTAGTGGATGAAACAGAAATTAATAATCGAGTTTACAGTATGAAATATTTTCAACGGAATACTCCTATAGAAAAGCTGTGAATGCGCGTTGTGCGAAAGAGAGAGAGAGAGAGAGAGAGAGAGAGAGAGAGAGAGAGAGAGAGAGAGAGAGAGAGAGAGAGAGAGAGAGAGAGAGAGAGAGAGAGAGAGAGAGAGAGAGAGAGAGAGAGAGAGAGAGAGAGAGAGAGAGAGAGAGAGAGAGAGAGAGAGAGAGAGAGAGAGAGAGAGAGAGAGAGAGAGAGAGAGAGATTGACAGGCAGACAGACAGGCAAACAAACAGAGAGAGAGAGAAAGAGAAAGAGAGAGAGACAGGCAGACAGACAGGCAAATAAACAGAGAGAGAGAGAGAGAAAGAGTTCGTGTGTTCGTGCCCGTCTCAGACAATTTCTCTGAGTGAATATAATCCCCTTGTCTCCATTACCAAAGGCAAGAACAAGTATAAAAGTTTTATCCGCTCCCTGTGATGGATCAGACCGACGCTACAATTAATCTCTTGTACAGTCATTTGTCGGCAACAATCGCAGGAAATCCACGGACAAAAACGACGTTTTCATCATCAGACACAGACGAGGTAAAACAACTTGAAAATGGTCCAGGAGTGCTCGTCCCTCTTCTAAAAGACAAAAAGGATTTCCTAGGGTTTTCCCTTCATAAGAGAACACTTGAGGAATGTGTACACGGAAGCCAAGGGTGCAAAAAATACTGTAGAATCTCCCTTTACTTGCAGACGAGATGGACGTAAGACTAGAGGCAGGTGAAACCACTGTACGCTTTTAATCACAATGGAACATATTGTGCTCAAATAATCTATAATCTGCTTTGTATTTATAGGATATTAAATGTGCGTACTTATTTCCTTCCAGGAATGATCATAAACGGATAGGAAAAAAAACACACGTTCTTCGATATATGGTTTAATAATTGTTTAAAAATTTAAAGATTTCTTTGAAATTCTTTCTCTCTCTCTCTCTCTCTTCCCCCCTCTTTCTCTCTCTTTCTCTCTATCTCTCTCTCTCTCTCTCTCTCTCGGTCTCTTTGTCTATCTGCCTCTCTCTCTCTTCCTCTCTCTCTCTCTTCCTCTTCCTCTTTCTCTCTCTCTCTCTCTCTCTCTCTCTCTCTCTCTCTCTCTCTCTCTCTCT
>NW_028234404.1:31829522-31832022 GCF_977035675.1 Penaeus japonicus | reverse complement strand
AACAGACAGAGAAAGAGAGAGAGAGAGAGTGTGTGAATGAGTGAGTGGCTAAGTGAGTGAGAGTGAGAGTGAGAGTGAGCGAGAGAGTGAGTGAACGAGAGAGTGAGTGAGTGAATGAGTTAGTGAGAGAGAGGCAGACAGCCATACATACACATTGAGAAAAAAAGAAATAAAGAGAGCGAGAGAGAGCCTGTGTGAATGTGTCTCTATATACTCCAGAGTGGCTGGGTTAGACTCCGAAAGCCGACGTGTTCCCTTGTGTATTGCAAATTTTCTAGTTTCGTTGTGCATTGAGTGAGTAAATCCATTTAGCTCAGACTCAACTGAAATAAAGATTGTTTCCTGCGGTATTTTTTCCACACCGCCTTCGATCTCATTCAATATCAATTCAATATTACTCTTCACGAGGCCTCGCAAATACGACACGAATCCTACAAGTCACGAATCCAAAACGTTGATGAACCGGATACATTACGATTCCTAAGCGTCACGAATCCGATTCCGAAACGTCACAAAATCTGAGATATCAAAAAGTTTAAACGTCACAATCCTTACACGCAGTAAACTCTAACGTCACAGACTCTAAACGTATCAAACCCTAACGTCACAGACTCTAAACGTATCAAACCCTAACGTCACAGACTCTAAACGTATCAAACCCTAACGTCACAGACTCTAAACGTATCAAACCCTAACGTCACAGACTCTAAACGTATCAAACCCTAACGTCACAGACTCTAAACGTATCAAACCCTAACGTCACAGACTCTAAACGTATCAAACCCCAACGTCACAGACTCTAAACGTATCAAATCCTAACGTCACAGACTCTAAACGTATCAAACCCTAACGTCACAGACTCTAAACGTGTCAAACCCTAACGTCACAGACTCTAAACGTATCAAACCCTAACGTCACAGACTCTAAACGTATCAAACCCTAACGTCACAGACTCTAAACGTGTCAAATCCTAACGTCACAGACTCTAAACGTGTCAAACCCTAACGTCACAGACTCTAAACGTATCAAACCCTAACGTCACAGACTCCAAACGTATCAAACCCTAACTTCCAAAACCATAAACGTCAGAAATCAAATGTATGGCAACCCTCACATATCCCGAATCCGGTACGCCAAACTCTACGGTCTGGTCCGACAGTTTGACTTTGGCAGGAGGAGGAGAGGCTGGCTGAAGTCTCATGTTAATATCGGTGATGAAGCATAAGAGCTCTGCCTTGTAAACTTTTATGTGCTGGTTTTAAGTATTACTTGGGAGTTTAAATACCACGAGGAAATGGGATATGACTCACAGTATTGCCTGCATGTGGCTTTTAATGATAGAGGGTTACGAGTGCATGCGAATGTGTGCTTTGTAGTGTTTGCGAGATATGTAGTTGAGGATGTTGAAGAAGTGACTTTGTGATACAGTCTATCCCTTCATTTTTTCTTTTCTTTTCTTTTTCTTCTTTTTCTTCTTCTCCTCCGTCTTGTTCGACTCTGTCTCCTCCTCCTTTATGTCTTCTTGTTTTGTCTCTTTTTCATTATCTTCTCATAATTATTATCCGTTTTCTTCTTCCTCCTCACTTTAATGATCTTCCTTTTCTTCTTCTCCTTCGTCGTCTTTTTATAAGTATTTTTTTTCTTCCTCCTCTTTATCTTCCCCATTTTTCTTCTTCGATTTCGCGTATTTTCTTGTTTCTTTTCTTCTTAATTTTCCTTATCTTTTTTTTCCTTGTTTTACCAAAACTATTCTTTATTATCTCTTCCATCATTACGTTTCAACCCTCTTATTTTTAATGTTTTGCTTCCTTTTTATTCCTCTTTCTCTTCCTTTTTCATCTTCTTTTTCCCTCGTCGTCTTCTTCCTCTTCCTCCTTTTCTTCCTCTTCCTCTTCTTCCTCTTCCTCTTTTTCTTCCTCTACGTTTTCTTCCTCTTCCTCTTCTTCCTCCATCTCCTCTTCTTCCTCATCTTCTTCTTCTCACTCTCCTTTGTCCTCTTTCCCTCCTTCCTCTTCCTCTCCCTCTTCCCCCTCTTCCACTCCTTTTTTTCCCCTCTTCTTCCCCCTCTTCCCCCTCTTCCCCTGTTCCCTCTCCCTCTGCACCTTCCCGTCCTGTAATTTAATTTATTCATCAGAGACAAACACCCTTTCGCGAAATACACAAGCATGACTTAATGTGAGGTTTTACCGCACCATAAACGAAGGACCTGCAAAGACCTTAATGATCTTTAATGGATAAGATTTGGGCCTTGAGTGGTCTTGCAATTTGCATTGTGAACCCCGGCGCTATTTGTGGTTTTCCGGAAGACACCTCCCCACACACTCCACACCCCCACCCCACTCCCTACTCCCTACTCCCACACCCTACCACCACACCTCACATCCTGCCACCACACCTCCACCCTACCCCCACACCCTACCCGCACACCCTACCCCCCACACCCTAACCCCACACCCTACCCCCACACCTCCACCCTACCCCCACACCTCCACCCTACCCC
>NW_028234404.1:31814522-31817022 GCF_977035675.1 Penaeus japonicus | reverse complement strand
CATCAGGTATGCACACTAAACAAAAGAAATATTATGATGACAGCTGGAATTCTCTAACATTTATAGTGACAATATAATGAATCCTATGAAAGGGTTAACAGGCGCCCAGACTGGTGTCAAAGACTGTATATGGAAGACTATGCTCCATACAATGACTTAACACCATACGGTTTAAACTTAACTGACTATAAGTATCTAATTAAAATGATTGGGTGACTTGCAACATCACAGTGTGTTCGTGCATATTCAGCCGCTTGTTTCAGCATGAATCTGCATGACACTATAACCAGGTTTATGTTCATGCACAGACAAACAAACATACACTTACATAGCTGCTGTTCAAAAGCTAAATTACCCATCTGGACGCGCCGAGTGTGAAATTCAAATCATACGAAATGGGGGAGGAAAGTCAAAAGAAGATGAAGTCAAAATAGAAGGATGTTGTAATAAAAGTCGGGATGTCTCCTGAGGTTGAAGGATTGGTTGGCCATTAGCGGCGTTAGAGTTGAATGAGGTCAATGAGGTCAAGTATGCTGAAGGTCATATGAAGGTCACGTGGTTATTGCTGAAGAGAAAATGTCGTTATCATTATTAGTTTGAATATTATTAGGATTATCATTGATGTTTTTATTGTTGAAATAATCATCATTATCATCGTCATTATTATTTCATCATAATTATTTGTATTATCATCATTATTATTATCATTATCATTACCAGAATTATTATTGATATTTTTATTGTTGTTATAATTATCATTATCATCATTATCATTTTTTATTGTAATTATTATCATTATCATCATTATCTTTATTCTTATCATTACCTTTACCATTATCAATATCATTATCATCATCATTACCATCATTATTATATCGTTTTTATCAATGTTATTATTTTGCTCTCGTTCGTGACGTCCTCATTGTTATCATCATCATTACGGTTATCATTACTATACAGTAATATAGATCAGCGCTTTAATTCACTTCACGCCCCCAACACCCAAGGTCATATAGATCAGCACTTTAATTCAGACGCCCCCAACACCCATGGTCATATAGATCAGCACTTTAATTCACTTCACGCCCGTAGACAACAAATGCAAATCCACTATGACAATTTGCGTCACATTCACCCGGTTAATCCTCGCGCTCCGAATGTCACTCGGTTTGCAGATTATTGTTGACTGTGACGTGGCTGGACATTCAACACTGCAATTTTGTTTAATTACGGCATTCTCTATAGCATCAAAGGGGGGGAAATATGCGAATTCGCTTGTGTGATAGCGGAGTAAAACAGACTTGGAAAAATAAGGTTGGGGGATTTAGGCATTGCGTTATGGCGTGTTTTGGAATTGAATCATTACTGACATTGGTGTGGTAATTCTGTTGTAGTTGATGTGGTGAAGTCTCCTTAAATCGTGAAAAAATCCGAATCAATATGAAAACATGTGTGGAATGATGTACAATTTTTTTTTCTTATTTATCATGACAGTACTGCTGTGCTATTGAGGGTAATTATTCATAAGGATGATAATGATGTTGATAATGATAGCGGTTGGGGGAATTATGATAATAATGATGATTATGAAAATAATGATAATAATGATGATTATGAAAATAATGATAATAATGATGATTATGAAAATAATGATAGTAATGCTAATGATGAAAATAATAATGATAATGATAATAATAATAAGGATGACAATGACGATAATGATAACAACAATAGCAACAATAATCGTAATAATGATAATGATAATAATCATATTAACAGTAGCAATGATAGTGATGATAATGATACAACAACAAATCGATAATAACGATGAGAACAGCGCTTATCACCATGATGATAATAATGATGATGTAGTAATGTAGCTGTAGCAATATTGTCGCCGTAACGACAATAACAACAACAATGATGATGAAGATGATGATGATGGTAAGGATAAGGATAAGCCAGATTTGCGGAGCAGATGCTACGCCGGGCTTGTATGCAGTGACGCGAGCCCGCCTGTGTGAGCGTGTGCTGACCCGTGAGAGAATGTGCCAACGAGTGTTGACTCGATCTGAGCTTGGTCCTTACCCAACGCAGTGCCCAGCTACGTCAGTGATCGCCAGGTGACAGTGGAAACTCACGAGTTTGGGCGGGACTCGATCTGCCGACCACGGGGATGTGAAGTCGACACGCTACCACTGAGCTACCAGATGGCTATGATGATGGTGAGGATGATAGTGATGATGAAGCGATGGTGAAGATGAGGAGGAGGATGATATTGATGATGATTATGATGATGATGATTTTGATAATGGTGATGATGATTATGATAATGCTTATGATGATGATTATGATGATGATTAAGATGTTGATGATGATGATGGCTATGATGATGATGGTGAAGATTCAACAAATACTACTACTACTACCACTGATAAAACGATGAAGCAGATCAAAAGAATGAACTGAACGAATGAGAAGATAAAGCAGACAAAGAAGG
>NW_028234404.1:31799522-31807022 GCF_977035675.1 Penaeus japonicus | reverse complement strand
ATTCTCATGTAGTTACTATCATCCAATTACTAGCTCGCTCGCTCGCTCACTCACTCACTCTCTCGATCACTCGATCACTCAATCACTCGCTCTCATGAAGTCCCTCAATCTCATAGTCACTCATTCTCAGATGCTCAGTCACTCACTCACTCACTAACTCTCTCTCACTCTCTCTCTCTCTCTCTCTCTCTCTCTCTCTCTCTCTCTCTCTCTCTCTCTCTCTCTCTCTCTCTCTCTCTCTCTCTCTCTCTCACTCACTCACTCACTCACTCACTCACTCACTCACTCACTCACTCACTCTCACTCATTCATTCATTCATTCATTCATTCATTCACTCACTCACTCACTCACTCACTCACTCACTCACTCACTCACCCTCATACAGTCACTCATTTTTTCTTTCCTTCTTTCTCTTTGCCTTTTTTTCTTTTCTCTTACTGTCCTTTTATCTTCCTCCATCTCCTCTATACTATACCATCTAACTTCTTTTCCTCCTCCCTAGTTCCTTTATGGACATCATAGGATGTAAATAAATATAATCTACTCAGCCTTTTTTTTATTTCCTTTATTGTTATGGAAAAGCATAAACCTTTTACAGGAAACTGGCACATGGTAGTTAGTACTGTATGGATATATGCTCACACACAATAAAATAGAAAACATTTTTAGGCAAATACTACCTAAATCAATCTAAGCACACTTTATGGTTTGGTCTAATACCCATTCATAATGGATATCACAATCTAAGTCTATTAGAAGACCATAAACATTCATTTAAAAAAATAATAATAATAATAAAAAAAATAAAAAAACATGAATAGGATATCACGTATCCTATGTAGTTCCCCGTTTTTGGGTTATTGTCATTATCTGAAAATCACATAGTAAATGAAGAGACCTATTAGGAGTTTTCTAATTTGTAATATGAAGACTTCCTTTTACTATTTCCGCATGGAAAGGGAACATGGCTGCTTTAAGAAGTTTACCTACTGGAAAAAATCTTTCCCCTTCTGATTCTGTTCATACATTTAAAGCTTTATTATGTACTAGATTTAACCCAAGGTCAATTCATGTCCCTGGTCGGTAAGAACCATAGTTTCTTATAAATAACAATATCAAAAGAAAGAAGTAATGGCATAACAACACAAAAAAGGAATTTAGAAGGAAAAAGAACTGTGAATTCTACTTTGGAAATCAACAGTAAGTCCATTTCTTTTGGAAAAAGTTATCCTCGGAGAGACAAGAAAAATGCATTAAAAAAAGAAAAAGAAATAATGATATAACTTTCAGAATGTAAATTTCTTTGTGAACTCTCTGGGGGAAAGGAACTGAAAAAGGAGCTATAACTTGTGACTTGCAATAACAATGTGAACTATAAAAAAAAATGAAAAAGATAGTAGTAATACTGGCAAGAAAAACAAGTGAACAATATTAGATATCTATCCTAAGTTGAAAATAATGCAATCAGGAATGCAATGCTACAGCTGGCCCAGCCTATGTTTATATGAGCAATAGTTTATATGGTCCCACTATATAGTTATATCACACCTGTAAGCTAGCAAACATATCATAGGTACCTTCCTTTCTTTTAATTATACCACAATGGCATAACAGAAAGCCAAGATGAAATAAAAGTCATAAGAAAAAATCACCGTTTCATGAACTCGATACTTAATCACATTCTCCAATGTATAAATGTTTGTGATTTTGAATTCTTTTTATTTAGGCTTTTTCTTTCAAGCATAATCAACCTCTGCTTCCTAAATTTAAAGCCAAGTATAAATAATTATTATCACCACATACAATGAAAATGAAATGAAATGAAATGAAAAATGTGAATTTTTCTATAGGACTTAATGCCATCTTTAACACATGCCATACAATAAAATATCACATAATAAGTGTGTAAGTTAGTTAACGATGCACAATCCACAGAACTGTCTTGTAATACAAATAGGAATAGTATTGGCCCCTTTTTGTTGAACGTAAAACTCTTGGTTTGGTTAGCACTGAAAAGCAGATATGGGACACAACAAAAGTATCAACATACAAACAAAGGCAGAACAAATTAACAGTATATGCTTTAATTAACATACAAAAGCAACTAGAAACTAGGTTTATGGTAAAAAAAAAAAATAAAAAAATAGCAATGATGATTTTAAAAAATAATATAATAATATCAACAATAAGAGTAAGACTGGATCTTGCAGACCCATTTTCAGCTAAAGATAAGAATAAGATTATTTACTGTGTATTCTACCAAACACTATATCTCTCTTCATGAGAGCATACGCTAAATGATAAGAAAACCAATTTTAAAAACGATGTAAAATAAGAGAATAACCAGCAGCAGAAACGGTAAAAGATACACCAATATATATACTCAAGGAACTCTTCTCCTATTGAAGTGCAAACTCGGTAAAAAATAATAATAAAATAAAATAAAAAATAACACAGCAAATCATATTCCACACCAGAATTACTGCATTTCAAACATTCAATTCAAGTCTGATTTGTGACACATTACAACACCACCAATATCCCTCCAAAACTGTTGGAGTAGCACACGTTAAATAAATATCCTTATATTAAATATCACGTTTATTGAAAAATTTGTAAATTATGCAGAGACGTTATTGAAATCACTCTGCTGGTTCCTTTTTCATAAAGTTATGGTACTGCCTTATCCTCCTCTCTTAATTGACCATTATCCTGTCACAATAAACTCATAAGTTTGCTGTACAAAAGCATTTGGTAAATAAACATGTTCTAATATACCTTGCATACTGTCTGCATTCAGTACCTCCTTAAAATAATTGAAATAAATCTATCAGTTAAAAAATAAAAAGTAAATCAATATCTCACATAAACAACAAGATCTGACAATAATATCAAACATTGGAACATTGGCTCTATAGCAAATAATAAGTTGAAAAAATCTTTAAAAAAAAAAAAGAGAAAAAAAACACACCTTTTCAAACGAATAATAATGAAGAAGTCTCCATTAGTGAAATCGATACAAGTTTCTTCCTTTGAACATGCAAGGTTGGTATTATTACGAGTAGAGCTCATGAAACAACATTTAAAACCCCGTATAACTAGTAATCTTTGAGAGGCAAAGTACGTATACATTCTTCAGATGGTTTGAGCTTATTCAAGTGCTGTTCATCTGGTATCACGACATAGAGGTTGAACTAATCATTTTCTTGAACTATTTCATTTAAGTACCTACACAAACACTGTGCAAACAATATTACAAACCAATAACATGAAAAATAAAGAAAATAAAAATAAAAACTTGTGAGAAAACTTACATACACAAATTCAGCGTTCATATCCAGATCCAGACTTTCAAACAATATTAAGGAACATTTGAAGCACATCAATTAACTATTGTTCTATCTATCAAAATGCTGGATATGTATTTCATGGGCATATGGGTACGTTATCAAAATAAAAATGTGTAATAATCTTTAACTCACTCCTTATCTGAGCAGCACATTAAATGGCACCACATGCATGTGAAATATTAGCCATTTTAATCCTAAATTGTCAGAAATACTGACTAATATTTCTTTTTAATATGACAGCAAAGCAAGAAAACACATTTATTATCTACCAATTTCAAACATATTAACCCACTGCGGACGAGGGACATATTTGCATGCCCAATCTATAGGATGGGTTTTAATTTAGAGCAAGGCAGCTTCACACATCACTTCCCACTCTCTTTCAGTCCTCACTGTAAAACTAGTCATTTATGTGTTTTATTTTTTGTGTGTTTTACTGTGTTTAGAGACTTATATGTGCCATATGACAGGCTCTATCAGTGCTGCAATTGACTAAAATTGTAGGATGTGATCCATGTCAGTTCATTATTTTCTTTATTCTCAATGTATTGCTGTTTTATGGGAGGACAAAAGTAACTTTATTTTTTTGTATTTGTGTGCTGTCATGAACGAATGCAAAACCATAACCATCTGCAATGAAGATAACATGAAGATGTAGGGAAGAGGAAGACAACCTGTGCTTATGATTGTGAGTGTCACAGTAAAAGGCAGCCCTGTTGACACAGGAGCACATTTTAGACACTGGGAATGGTTTGAGTCACCTTCCTCTTCTCGTTCTGTCTGCACATCCTACATCGGCGGTACTTTAGCCCAAGAGGTTGGTAACTTGCTGTGTGTCACCCCTCTATAAAGATATTGCTTGCTAGAGACCGTGGAGGGGTGCCATTCAAGGCTCTCTCTCCTGCTGGTGCTAGAAGAGTGGTACCATCTAGGTTTTGGATGTTAAGTTTGCTCAATATTATGGTAATTATAGTAATCATAACTGCAATTGTCATCCTCACTCATTCCTTACTCATAGCACAAAAAAATAGCATAGTGATCCAAAATCCCCAAATGTCCTGTATGTCCTGACACCTGCCATTAGGCCAAAGCTCCTGCATCATGTGTGTCATGACACCAGTCCGCAATGGGATAACTATAGCAGTTTACTACTTACCAGAGTGGCTAAAAGATTTCTTTACAAGGAGCAAAAATCAAACTTACTTAAAAGGGTTTTGTTGCTCATATTGTGATCTCTATAATGAAAACTATTTTTTTGTATTCCTGGATTCCTTGAAGTACTGAGAGACCTATGTGCATTGAAACTGGGCTTCCTTTAATGTACTTCCTTTAAGACTTGTATTAATTGAAAATATGTATATCAAAAGTCTTTTAACCCATTGCAGACGGGGATAAATTTGCTTGCCCAGCCTCCAGGATAAGCTTTATTTTAAAGAGAGACTGCTTGAAGCATTATAATTTGAATATTCTCTCTCTCTTTTAGTCATTCATTGAAAAACTAGAGCGTTTTTTGTGTTTTGTTTTTTTGTGTGTTTTATTGAGTTTAGAGACTTATATGTGCCATATAACAGGCTCTATCAGTGCTGCAGTTGACTAAAATTGTAGTATATTATCCATATTAGCTCATTATTTCCTTTATACTCAATGTGATAGAAGTATTGCTGTTTTATGGGAGGACAAAAGACAACTTTATTTTTTCCTATTTTTGTGCTGTCATGAACGAATACGAAACATATAACCCCCTACAATAAAGATAACAAGAAGAGGTAGAGAAGAGGAATGAAACCTGTGCTTGTGACTGTGAGTGCCACAATGAAAGGCATCCATATTGGCACAGGAACACATTTTAGACACTGGGTATGGATTGAGTCACCTTCCTCTTCTCGTTCTGCCTGCACATCCTTCATCGGCAGTAGTTTTGAGCAAGGGTTCATCAACTTAATGTGTGCCATCGCTCTATAGAGACAGTGCTTGCTAGAGACCGTGGATGGGTGCCATTCAAGGCTCTCTCTCCTGCTGGTGCTAGGAAAAAGTGGTGCCATCTAGGTTTTGGATGTTAAGCTAGCACGGTATTATGGTAATTATAGTAATTATGACTGCAGTAGCCACCATCACTCATTCCTTTTTCATAGCACAATAAAATAGCATAGTATTCCAAAATCCCCGTACGTTATGACGCCCGTCGTCAGGCCAAAGCTCCTACGTCATGTATGTCATGACACCCGTACGCAGTGGGCTAAACAAAATCAATTCTCCTCAAACTTGCTTTGCCATCATACTTTACATCTAAATATACTGCAGTTATAAAAAAATACAATAATTTCTTTATTGGCTAAAAGTTTTCCTAAAATCATGTAATCACATTGCAAAACAAAGATCACTCACATGCTGTTGCTAGTTGCCATTAACCACTTTCCATTCACATTACCCTCTTCTTCCATCTATTTTCTACACAAACCAGTAACCTGTTAACAATAATAAACACACATTCCTAAGGAACACCTTCACCTACTACTGTCTCTACATCTACTCTCTTTTTGTTGTTTTACATTATAAAGACTGTAGTTCATCACTATATAGAGACTAGGAATATAATGATTTAAAGTCAACATCAAGACAATGAGGTGCTTAACATGTTACACAAAAATAGATGCCCTTGATAAAATTGAACTATAATATTCACTGCTGTCTTAAAAGATTGATTAACACTACTTAAAGTACATGAAAAAAACTACGAACCTGAAAAGTTAAGTTTGTATAGAGGGGAACTTTGTTACGAGTAGAAAAAGGTTTTGTCATTAAAACGTTTATACATAGTTATTGTCAAATACCTTGTATAGGAAAGCCATTTAAAACTAATGAACTAGCAAAGAACTACTTTGAGCTCATAAAATCACTTAAGTTGTTTGTTATGGTATGAGCAAGACATAGCATTCCCTTATTACTTGTCTAATAGAAAATGCTATTCGGTCTCCCAGATTTCATAATCACAGCAAGTGAACAAACATACCATACCACTTTTTTTTTAAAGCATTTCAATTAGGTTACAGTAATAAGAAAAATCTATGTCTAAAACTGTAGAGCATGAAAAAAAGGTTAGAAACAAAAGTGTCTTTCCTTATTGTGCATTTTCTCATGCATTTCATTTAAGATACTTCTTCAAACTTCAATCTTGACATTGCACAAAAAGGGAGAATGCCCACTTAAGTCAGGAAGATGGAATTCTTGGTAAAGCTCACAAAACTTTTAATACTGTAAAGACACTGTTACTGTTACAGTACTATGGATTCCCTTTTTGCTTCTTGAAAGTTTGACTACTAATAAACTGAAATTTCAATACTAATGAATCCTTTCTTCATGCTCCATTTAGTCTTAGGTAATGTGTATGATTTCCTCACAGACAGACAGCAAAATCATTGTCTTTGGAATTCGGAATTTTCACAGCAGCTCGGAGCCATTATCACAATCATTTGATTCCAATCCCCTGATCCTTGGTCACTTGATGAATGACTGCGACCTCTTCCTCTCCTCTTCGAAGATTTGCGCATTTTTCTCCCTCAGCTCGTCCAGCTGATGCTCTATCCCTAACTTTGTTTCTTTGATCTTATTACTTTCAAAGCTGTAGAAAATGGTTGCCATAAAGAGCAGGTATGAAAGACAGAACGTAAACAAAATCAGCAACAGGCCCAGGAACCCGCGGGTCACGCCAGATGACGACTCTGTACATATCACAATATGGCACACCAATAAGACAATAGCACACAGGACTGACAGGGCAATGTAGAGTTTCTGCTGAGAGCCGACAGATTTCAGACCTTGTTCACACACTGCAGAGCACTCCAGCAGGGCATCCGTCTTGGCTTGTACACTTGGTATTTCTTCCATGATTTCAGTGCCTGAAATTACCATGCAGGGATAAATAGGCATTGTGTATATATTGAAAGAGAAAGAGAAAGAGAAAGAGAAAGAGGAGGAGGAGGAGGAGGAGGAGGAGGAGGAGGAGGAGGAGGAGGAGGAGGAGGAGGAGGAGGAGGAGGAGGAGGAGGAGGAGGAGGAGGAGGAGGAGGAGGAGGAGGAGGAGAGGAGGAGGAGGAGGAAGAGGAGGAGGAGGAGAGGAGGAGGAGGAGAGAGAGGAGGAGGAGGAGGAGG
>NW_028234404.1:31792022-31794522 GCF_977035675.1 Penaeus japonicus | reverse complement strand
TCTCATGGTTTCCAAATTTAGTCACATTTCTTATATAACATACTTAAAGCTAAGCATAATAAACAAACTGTTATTATACTGGAGAGGTATGATAAAAATATCTTTGATTTTTGAGCATGTGATCAAAGATATCAAGGAAATTAAAGTAATCTCTAATGATCTCAAAGTTATATCGTAATAATGAACTTTGAGATCATTAGAGATTACTTTAATTTTTTTGATATCTTTGATCACATGCTCAAAAATCAAAGATATTTTTATCATACCTTTGGAAACCATGAGAATAGAATATGCATTAATTTTGTAGTTTTAATTAGTTTACATATGATTTATTATATCTCACTTTCAACATCCTCTATATAGTTACTGCAAGCTTATAAGGAAGTAACATGAAATTTACAAGAAACCAATTATTTCCATTTCTTACAGAATAAAAGATGACAAACCTTAACTGGACTGTCTATGTAGGTATCTGTCAGCGCACCATTATGTTTGACTAGTCTGTATGCGAAGTCCGTTTGTGTGCAGTTCATATCTCCACTGAACACTACAACATCTTCATTTGCACGGCCAAAACGAAGCAGCTGTGCTGTCTCGTATGCCTGAACAGCACGATGGTGTACGTAAGTATCATTTTTGTGGTCGTATAAAGCATGGAGCTGTGGAGAAAATAAAAGTCTAACATTAGTCGCAAAATATCAAATACATGAAACTAACCACACTTATCCTATAATTTCACTACAACTGTTACATTCACTCTCTCCTATATATCAAATACCTATACAAGTAATTGCAGAAATGAATCTAGTAATAAATGTAAGGTACTGCTTATCCTTTTATAAGTCTTATTCATGAAAGGTTTGAAAAGGTGGATAGAACAAGACACAGTATAATAACGTACATGTGTATTTATAAGAGTAATTGGGATGCCATGTCTTGTGGTCCGGCAAACAGCAAGTCCTTTGCCTCCCCACCAATCACCATGCAAGAGCTTGTGTGGATACCCATTGAGGGCAAAAGGGTGGTAAAATACTTCTTTAATTGGTGAGCGTGAGAAGGTACACAAACCTGACCCAATTACACCGCTGTAGAAGTAGTGTGAATGAGGGAGTACCTTACTGACCTGTAAAGGTGAGAATAGAATTATGGGTTTTGTCAGTGAAGCAAGGCTTGATATATTTACAAGATATTAGTCTTACTAAATGTATGTATGATCAATGTTCTAAAAATGTACAGTGAAAATGCTTTTCACTTACATTCTCAATATTTTCCATTACAATATTCTATATAGTCAAGCGATAAAAATAAAACAGAAAGCATATGCTTCCGCTTACTTTGGTAGCTATATTGTGATAGTCTTCCTTAGACCACACCTCTTGCAGAAAAACAAAATCAAATTCATCTGGCCCAGTGAGCAGTTGATTTGCAATTGCATCAACTCTGGCATTCTTGTCTTTTGCTAAAAGTGGTATTCCCCTGTAAACCAGAAAACATATAGTAACATGATTTCCTAGTGTATAGATATAATGTATATAAACATTTCTTCAACTGAATATTTTTGTTAGACTAATATCAAATTGAAGTATGTAAATCCCTTGAAGCATATGATAACGCGTAAATGAACATATTCATGTGTCCCTCGCTCCACACAGACTCAAGGCTGTCTTCTACTATAGTCAACAGAACTAAGTCAGATGATATTAGCCTTGCCCCCTATAAATACAGTATCATTCACATTTTCCAATGAATGCAAGACAGGCAAGCAAATGCGAAGGAGCTGACTGGCTAGAGGGAAAGAGTAGTGAGAGGGCAGCAGGCCTTCTTCCGCCTGACTTTGTGCCGGTGACTATAACGTGCTTTACTCATAAATAAATCCAGTAAGGAATGAAGAATAACTTGACAAAGACTATAGATATAGAAATATCCAAGGGATAAAAAAACACACTACTTGTCTATTAATTTGTCTATTAAATTGGTCTTCTCTTACTGTTAACATTAAAAATCATCTAATAAATAAATAAATAATAAATAATAAATAAATAAATAAATAAATAAATAAATAAATAAATAAATAAATAAAAAAAATAAAAATAAAAAAGTATTTGTGCATTAATCTCTGTGAGCCTCTCTAGCATACCATGATAAAGTCTGTTTTGAGTGTCATTGCCTGAGGGCATCTTTTTAACAAATAGATCAAAATAAAAGAGTTTGTTTTGTGTTCACCTGTCTCTAGGTCTCTAATTGATAAGAAGATCATAAACAGGAAATGTTGAAAAAAAATATAAATGAGAACAAACATTTCAAAAATAGACCATGCATAATTGACACCTACAACTGCATGTAAACTTGACATTTCAATAACAATTCCAATTAAATGATGAAAATATAAAAATGGAAATGTTGATTGCACATCTTGCATTGTGAAATGATTTACTCTCATCCATATCTATTTTTAACAATTGTCACCTTGAACTAGCACAGGAAATGCATTACTCAGGTG
>NW_028234404.1:31777022-31782022 GCF_977035675.1 Penaeus japonicus | reverse complement strand
TATATATATATATATATATATATATATATATATATATATATATAGATGTTTGTGTGTTTGTGTGTGTGTGTGATATATATGTATATATATATATATATATTATATATATATATATATATAATATATATATTATAAAGTATATATGTATATATACTGTGTATATATGTATATATACATATATATTGTGTATATATATAAGTATATATATATACATATGTATGTATGTATATATACAATACACACACACACACATATTCATATATATGCATATATAGATAGATATATAGATACATAGATAGAGAGATAGATTAATTGATAGATAGATAGATATAGATATTACATATATGTACTTTATAAATTTTCTATTTTTCTCTATTTTCATAATTGTATGTATTGCCGAGTACTCTCTTGTTTGTTTTAAATCCCCCCCCAAAAAACATACATATTCCTTGGAATTTCAGTAATATCGTAAAAGATGAAACAATTTTCTTACACTAGGTTAAAGATCTTTAATAATGTAATTAGTGTAAGAACATACAACTCAAAGCCTTTTCCCGATCTTCAAACAGTCAACCAAAGATAAAATCAATAATAATTAATGATTAGCAAAATATTAACAGTAACTTTTAAAATCTCACTCTTCTTCCCTCTATAACAATCAGAATTAAAACCAATCCAAGTCTCTGAACGAAGCCATTATTTCGGTTTTTGAAACACGTGACTGCAGTGGGCAAAATCCGAGCCTTTGAAACACTGCAAGGTCTATTTCTGGAGGCCTGCCAAAATACTGCATGGCGTCGTTTTTCACTTTTTTTTTAATCTTCCTGTGAATGAGATTGAATGCTGTTTGGCGTCGTTTTTCACTTATTTTTAAATCTTCCTAATTTATTTATTATTGTTTGGGGGGGTTGGTTTTTATCTGTTTTGTATGCGTTTTTTTCTATGTTGTGTTTTTTGTTTGTTTGTTTGTTTGTTTCTTCCTTTGAATGAGATTGAATGTTGTTTGGAGGTTCCATTTTGTTCTGTAACCGTTATCGTGATAGGTATTATAATACGATGTGAATTTCTCAAATCTATCATGTAGAGTGCATATCGCGTTAGTTGTCACTAACCCTTATCATTGTCTTTATAATCATCACTATCTCTTCTACCATCACAGTCACCATCAAAATCACCATTAAAAGAATATCTACCATAATCATCACCATTATCATCAGCCTTAATTTCCGCAATCAATACAACGACAAATATCTAAGCAACCCCCCCTCCCCCCCTAACAAAGTCTAGGTGAAATGCCATAATAACAGCCATGAGAAGACCATATAATGTACTGATAGGAAGGTTTAAAATGGCTCAGCAGTTCTGTGGGAGGCGAGAACTTAAGGCTGATGCCATAGTGGCCTCGACCCATAATCAATACACTGTAGAAATTTCGTTAGTAGCTGTTCTGCTCTCACGGTGTTTTATTATTTATTTATTCTTTATTTTTATTTTATTTTATTTTATTTTATTTTATTTTATTTTATTTTATTTTATTTTATTTTATTTTATTTTATTTTATTTTATTTTATTTTATTTTATTTTATTTATTATTATCATTAATGTTTTTTCGGGGGGGGGGGGGATTTTGGTTTTTATCTGTTTTGTATGCGTTTTTTTCTATGTTGTGATTTTTTTATTGATTTTTTTATCTTTTTTAAGAATTTTTTGAGTAACACGAGTTTAAGTTTGTCTATAGGAAGAGACGAGAATAACAGCAAGTTAATAAATAACATAAAATAAATAGAATAAGGGATTCATATTGAATTCACCCTAAATCTATTATAAACATTATGTTATGAGTGAAGTATCTCCCAAATACAAATTAAAATGTTGAATAGGTATGATGTTTAAGATGTGAGCATAGCAAATAATTTGATATATGAAGTAGAAAATTTCCTCGTATAATGTGAATATATCTTGGTATAGTTAACAGAAGACCACTAATACATTGTATAATAGTCTACGATGACCCTGACATGGTAAAAATAGCTGATAATCTCATTTCTAGTTTATGGTTTCGAAATTAACAAGATTGTTTTTAAACATTGTCCTACATTACATAATTGAAAAGCTTGAGAACCCCATAATGTATAATAATTTCAGAGACCTTATACAGTTATTCAGCTGCTTAGCATACAGCACGGTCTAATTTCCTACAGACAATACCTCTTAATATAAATGATTGGTGTTATTACATCTCACAGACCAAACGTTAAAAAACACGTCATTGTTATTCCTGAAATATAAACAAGTGATAAAAAAATACCGACTCAGATCATTGAGTAATTCACATCTAATGCCAAAGTCCAAAGCCCACGGAAAAAACTACCGTAATCCCAAATAAAGGAGGCCCAGGCATAAAAAAAAGAAAAAAAAAGAAAGAAAAAAAAAAAAAACGGGCCGGTCATAATCCGCATTGCCTACACTGTGCCTATAGATCCTGCACTGTTAATAACCTAACCTAACCTAACCTAACTTAACCAAACCTACCCTACCTTATCCAAACCTAACCTACGCTAACCTAATCTAACCTAACCTAACCTTTAAGCAGCCCACGTGAGTTTAGAAGAACACAATACATCTCTCGGCAGACCGAGCGATACCGATCAAATAGTTCATAGTTCACTTTTATATTCATGATATTAGGATCTGTTACAGGTACAAACACCTTCCATCTACCCATTCGATGATCTTTGTAATAATCAAGACAACCGAATCAGTAAGAAGATATAAAGTAATGTCCATTTGACACGACTCCAAATATTTGTCACTAATGATATATTATTTCTCAATAGTTATGCAATTTTGGGCTAGTATCGATAGGGATAAATGGACTTAAATTATGATAGTTTGTGAATTATTATGTTATAATGATGATAATCATATAATAATGATAAAGGTAATAGTGATTAAGGAGATTAATGATGTCATTATCATAAATCATCATCATTATTCTATAATAATAACAACAATCTCAGCACTAACAACATACACCATTACACGTTGCAAATAGCAACATTAAAATAACCGTTATAACAGCATCTTCCCTTCCGTAACAACGTTATTGTTATCTCTCTCTCTCTCTCGAGCTGTTACAACCACGCCAACAGGAAGAAATAGATACAGCCCCACCTCTCTATACCGACCACGTGACACATCGTTGCTGCTTCATGGGGATCAGCTGTTAGACTCTGCTTACCTTGATGGACCATGGTACACGGATGAGTCACCTTATGGCCTAGTGCACGTGTGGTGTCACCTGATACTGGATTAATGAAAAGGAAGTTTAATTCTGTACTCGGGTAGTGCGTTGTGTTGTCTCCTTATGTGGAGCAAAATGGCAATGCTGCGTTTGATATGGATCGTGCAATGCAGAGATGTGTTCATGTCTTGCTTTCTTTCTTCTTCTTTGTTTTCTTCTTTCCCGTAGACAAGGTTGAGAGGAATGTAACGGAGATTACGCACTAGTGATTATGCAACTGACAATCATGATAACATACATACATGAAGATCGCCGTACGTGCAGATAATACGGTATGGATAATGCAAATTGCAATCATAACACGAATATCAATATAATATCCGTATCTTTCATAACGGTAATTATGTTTAAATCATGGCCACTCTTTTGATACTAATTCTAAAGTATTTTTATAAAAAAAACTAAAGTACATATGTTGCAAATAATAACAGGGTGTTATCGATGTTGCACTGAGAAGTCAGTTACGTAACACTAGCAACTATTCTATATACTCTAATACGGTTCGCAACACCCTAATCATCTTGCAATATGCATCATGGAAAAGGAGGAAATGAAAGGAAAAGAATAAATAAATAAATAAACGGACGGTACCATATTATGAGAGATCATCTTTACAAAATAACTTATGAACTATAGGGGGCATAAAGGACTCGTAAAGTGAGATTTCTTCCGTTTTAAGAACGAATTATCACAAGAAAAAACAAATATATTCATAATAATGATGGTGATGAATTTAATGATGATTATTAAGAACATGATGAGGATGATGATGAATTTAATGATGATGATGATGAATTTAATGATGATTAAGAACATGATGATGATGAATTTAATGATAATTAAGAACATGATGATGATTGTGATTACGATAACAGCAATAAGAATGACAAGAGCAGGAAGATGATTATTATGGTGATCACGATAATGATGACAGTGATACGATTAACAGTGACATGATTACCACAAACATCAGAATTACTGTTAATGATGATAATGATGTTGATGACAATAATGTTGATAACAATGATGGTGTTATAACAATAATAATGATGATGATAAAGATAATGATGACAACCATGATAGTGATGATAACAATAACAACTATAGTAATGATATTGTTAAGAACAATAGTAATGGTGATAATGATGATGAGTGTAATAGTGTTATCATCACCTTTATAATTGCTATTATTATAAATCTTATTTCCATTATCATTTTATCGTTATTATTACTATCATTGTTATTGTTATTATTATCATCATCATTATCATTATCATCATTATTATTCTTATGATTATTATCATTATTATCATCATCATCTTTATTATCAATATTATAAAAATAGTAATCATGATAAATGTTAATAATGATCACAGTAGTTGATAAAAAAAATAATCATGATATTATGTAACATCCTTGATGATAATAAAAATAATTGTGGCCAAGAATAAACAAATATCTACTTCAGAAAGAGCTTAGGGGACACTTCAGAGCATTATTATTTAAGGACCTCCACTTATACATTCAACGGATCCCTCGCATACTGTGACTAAGTACACACACGCACAATCAATGAACACGGAATGAAATGATAAAAGAATTCAGATAAGTAAACAAAATCAGAAATTCCGAATGTTTGTAAAAAATAGAACGAATACCAGAAATCATCTTCTTCAGGAGAGAGTCAAGTTATAGT
>NW_028234404.1:31749522-31764522 GCF_977035675.1 Penaeus japonicus | reverse complement strand
TGTGAGTGATCTTGCTTTTGTTTGTTTATAACGATTTTTATATGCTAATTCAGTGATACAATAAATATATTCAAGATGGAAGAAATTTGGCTGTAGTCAGATACCTCAGTTTGATGCATTATTAGATAAAAAGATGATGATGAAATAGTGACGATATACAATTAAACATTGGGTGTCCAACTTTGCAGGTTTTCAGCTGTATATCGGCCAGATCAAGCTAGTGGTGGTGGAGGTGGTGGAGGAGGAGGCAAGTATGTGCCACCTATGTTGCGCAAAAAGAACCAAACTAGTGGGAAGTTGGTACGATCAACACCACCACCTCAGGGCGCTCGACACAACAGTCATGGTGGTTCCAACCCGACCACACCCACCTCACCATCATACCCAGGCCCTCCCCAGGGAAATTCTGGCAGCCACAGCCCTATTGGCGGCCCCGGAGGTGCTTCGCCAGGTTATCCTCCTCCTCAGCAAGTTTCACCCGCGACCCACAGTCCCTCCCCAGCGGGCCACCCAGCTGTGCAACGTCATAACTCTCAAGGCAATCATCATGCCCATAATCAAGATGGCAAGGTCAACGGAGATTCAAAAGGCTCTTATGGTAAGTAAGATTAAGGTTTTGAGGCTGTGTGCATATATAGATGAATTTGTTAGGGGTGATTAGATACACATCAGATTATCTTGGAAGTGGTATTCAAACCTTGTTAGAAAGTGAAGACATGGATAAAAAGGAAATACTTAGGCTGATCCTTACTTTATTGATCTAAATGAGGTAACTAGAATTTTTTTTTTTTTCTCCCCCCCCCTCCACAACCATAGACCGCAGAAGTCATGAGGGTCCCATGTGTGAAAACAACAGAGAGAGTCATCATAGTAATGAGCATAGTAACAAACAAGAACTTCATGGACGTCAGCACCACTCTGGCTCTCACGGCGACGGTGCTCATCCCAACCAGCCCCAGCAGAAGCCGAAGCAGCCTCCTCAGCAGCATTCACACCAGTCCAACCAACACGTGAGCCACATGCCCCCCGTTGGCCAGGGTGACCATCGCAAGGCAGAACCTCGGGAGCAGCGGGAGCCTCGCAAACAGCGCTCCAACAAGGATGAGCAGATTGCAGACTTGAAGAAGTTTGGTGCAGACTTTAAGTTAATTGATCAAGCTGATAAAAAGCAGCAGCAGCCACAACAGCAACAGCCACAGCAGCAGCAGCCTCAGCAACAACCACCACAGCAGCAGCAACCCCAGCAGCCTCAGCAGCAGCCTCCTCCTCCACAGCAACCACCCCCTCAGCAACAACCCCCTCCACAGCAGCAGCCACCACCCCAGCAACAGCCACCGCCACAACAGTCGCAGCCACCACCACCACAGCAGCAGCCACAGCCACCTCCACAGCAACAACAGCCACCACCACCAACTCAACAGCAGCAGCAGCAACAACAGCAGCAGCATCATCAACAGCAGCAGCTGCAGCCTCAGCCTCAACCCCAGCACCTGCCTCCCCAACAGCATCCTCCCCAAAGGCAGACATCGCCTGTGACAACACCTGTCCCTGCTGGTCCCCCTCAGGCAGTGCCTCAGAGCACACACCACCAGCAGAATCCTCCTCCAATGACCATGAGTCCAGCAACGGACATGAGCAAGAGTCATGATGATGTGGAGAAGACTGTAGTGAATTCCAAATTGAATCCAAATGCGAAGGAGTTTGTTTTCAACCCCAATGCAAAACCCTTCAGTCCAGTAAGTAAAAGCATAGACAAAATATTCTTTATTTTATTTTAAGACATTTCTTGTTCTGTATTTTTTTATTTTTTTATTTTTTTTATTAAGTCTAAATACAATATCTTTTAAATTTATGTTAAGAGAAACTTGTTTTGTTTATGTTATGTACCAAGATATATTTTTCTAATTGTAGTAATGGTACCAGGACATGCCTGAACATATTACCCAATATATAATATACAGTGCATGTACAGTACACCCACACTCTCACACCCACACTCTCACACTCTCACACTCACACTCACACTCACACTCACACTCACACTCACACTCACACTCACACTCACACTCACACTCACACTCACACTCTCACACCCACACTCTCACACCCACACTCTCACTCTCCCACCACCTCCTCACCTCCCTCTCACACTCCCTCTCTCTCACCCACCTCTCCTCTCCCTCTCCTCTCTCACTCTCCTCTCTCCTATCTCTCCTCTCCCCCCCCTCTCTCCTCTCCCTCCCTCCCTCCCTCCCTCCCTCCCTCTCTCCCCCTCTCTCTCTCTCTCTCTCTCTCTCTCTCTCTCTCTCTTTCTCTCTCTCTCTCTCTCCCTCCCTCCTCTCTCTCTCTCTCCTCTCCCTTCTCTCTCTCCCTTCCTCCCCTCTCTCCCTCCCTCTCCTCCCTCTCTCTCTCCCTCTCTCCTCTCCCTCCCTCCCTCCTCCTCCTCTCTCTCTCTCTCTCTCCCTCTCTCTCCCTCCCTCCCCTCTCTCTCCTCCTCCCTCTCCCTCTCTCCCCCTCCTCCCCCCCTCCTCCCCTCTCCCTCTCCCCTCCTCCCCTCCCTCTCCTCCCCTCCCTCCCTCCCTCTCCCTCCCTCCTCCTCCCTCCCCCTCCCTCTCCTCCTCCCCCCTCCCTCTCCCTCCCCTCTCCCTCCCCCTCTCCCCCTCCCTCTCCCCCTCCCCTCCCTCTCCCCATCCCCTCCCTCTCCCTCTCCCTCTCCCCCTCCCTCTCCCTCTCCTCTCCTCCCCCTCTCCCTCTCCCTCTCCCTCTCCCTCTCCCTCTCCCTCTCCTCTCCTCTCCTCTCCTCTCTCTCTCTCTCCTCTCCTCTCTCTCCTCTCTCTCCTCTCCTCTCCCCTCTCCCTCTCCTCTCTCTCTTTCTCTTGCTCTCTCCCTCCCTCTCCCTCTCTCCTCTCTCCCTCCCTCTCCCTCTCCCTCTCCCTCTCCTCCCCTCTCTCCCTCTCCCTCTCCCTCTCCCTCTCTCCCTCTCCCTCTCCCTCTCCTCTCTCCCTCTCTCTCTCTCTCTCTCTCTCTCTCTCTCTCTCTCTCTCTCTCTCTCTCTCTCTCTCTCTCTCTCTCTCTCTCTCTCTCTCTCTCTCTCTCTGTAAAGCCATATGATTGTACAAAAATACATGCACATACAGACAAACAGATAAACATTCACAGACAGACAGAGCCATGCACATGCACATACATGCTCATATATAAATAAACACATACACACAAAAGGACTAACAGAAGACAGTTTTTATTACTTCTGGAAAATTTGTTATTCCTGATATTTGATAATTTATTTGATTATGAACCTATTCTTTACGTAAGCATGAGTGCATGGCTGTGCAAATGCAAGCATGGATATCTGTGTGATCCATCTTCCTTTGAGCCACTTTTCTTCATATTTTGATAAGTAACTCAATGAAGCAAGGGTCATGGGCTATTTCTCTCTTCCTCATGTCTACCATTAGTTATATATCTCAGTGTGATTAGACATCCCCAGAAATCATTGATTAATAGTAATATTTCTTTATTTTGACACCATCTTGACCAAACAACCAGAATGAATAAGGCCTTTGATTGTGTTTATCCCACCAATGTTTTTTGTTATGGTGGGGGGCCCGATAGCCATTAAGAATATATGCTGAAATATTCCAGTCCCTTCTCTTATTTTGATCATTGTCTAAACACTTTTACACGGTAGTCAGAGGTCAAGATTAGACTCTTCCGAAACAGTCTTGAATACGTGTTTGGATGTGGGTTGGGATGAGAAACTAAAATAATATGTGGATGGTCCACTGGCAAGATGCTAAGACATGGTATCATGAACAACTGAAAGAACTAAGTAAATACTAAGCAGATGATTGCACTACATTATTTGCTAGCCTATAGGATGCACTCATTGTTTTTGTAAGACAAAGGAAAAGGAATAGTGCATTTCGTCATAAAGGCTTTAAAGTAATTTCAAATTGTTTTCTCTGGGAAATATTTTTGTACAATTCCTTTAATATGGTGTATACAAACAGGAAATATAAACATTTCAGTATTAAAAGCAAAGAAAAAATAATGAAGATGGTAATGAAAATATTTGTTGTATAAAACAAAAATAATCAAATCTTCATGATCAAGAACCAATAAGTTGTCATGGATTATTAACAAAAGTAAAGTTATAGTGCGGTAACACTTAGGTGAGGTGCTTCCTTTGTTTTGGTTATATAGATGGAATAAGAGTCAATACTGCTAATTGCTGTGATGTTCTGTCATTAGGATTTGGCAAGTCCTTGCAAGTGGCAACAAGTGTTTTGAATTTTTCTTTGGCGTTACTTTGAACATTTCTTAGTCTTAGGATAGTTTTGAGGATAGATGATTTAAAGAAATGTATTGCTATCTTACTTAAGCATTTTATAGAGAAGAAGTATACTGAAATGTTGAAAAAGTTGTCAGTCTACAGCCAGAGGCATAACCATTATTTTATATCTTCACTACAGTTCCTTTAACTTTACCATAATTTGTCATGATATAGATTCTTGTATTACTGTATTATTGATATAATTGCAAAGACAGACTGAATATTTTTTATTTGTGGATGAAAACCATTGCAACTCCACCTGCAAACCATTAGTTTGTTGCTTGGTCTTGGTTCAGCTCCTGGTGATACAAGTGTGCAAGATACAGAATAAAATATATGTACTTATTTTCCCTGGAAAAAAAATGTGCCTCATACTCCAGCAATACCAGTAGCTTTTATGATTTTCTTTGTCAGTTTTATGGCATTGCATCTGGGATACAAAATACCATGTTGGAAAACAAAGAAAACAAAATCTTCACTAACAGAGATCTCTTAGTCATTATTATACCCATCTTCATTATTATTATAATTTTTTTTTAAGCATTCACCATGTCCATCTGAGTTTTTCATATTACGAGAAAAAGAAATAAGGATTAATAGTTTATTTTTCCACAAAATTATAAATCTTAAGAAATGGCCTTTAAGTTGCATTTACATTAATTTTATGATAAAAGGGAAAAAAAAACAAGAGGAGTAAAAAAATTAATCTTGACTTTTCAATCTTTTCCTGGAGAGACTCATACAAGTTGAATAGAATATTTTGACGGAAGAGGAGAGTTAGCCCATCTAAATCCCCTTGAAACTTGGATCTAGTTGGATTTGCTTATTGCACATGAAATTCATTAACCATACATTTTTTTGTATAATTTTCAGAATATATAGAATCATTATGGAGATAATTCATGCAGCTTATACACTATGAAAGTTGCTCAGTTGAAGAAGATTAGGAAGATTTATGTTTATTTTATTTAATTCTTTTTTATTTGTTACTTTACTTTAAGGAAAGTGATTTTAATTTTTTTTTAAGCAAGCTGTCAGAAATATTTAATTTTCAAATTCCACTGTCTCAAAGGTGGCCAAACAGTGACTATAAATGTTCATTCTTTGAACCAATTAACAGAGATCACCTAGCACAACCACCCCACCAAGGCCTCACACCCCACAGACACCTCAGATCCCAACAAACCAGCTGCAACAGATGACCGGAGGACCGCCTGTGGGTTACCAGCCGACAGTGATGTCAGCAGCTTACGTTATGGCTGCCCAGCCATTTGCTATGCAGCCTCAGCCACCTAGATTTCCTAAAAGAGGTAAGAGTTTTTGTTTTTTTTATACTTCTGTCGGAACAAAGTCTTGAAGATGAAATATCAAACATGATCAAGTCATTTTTTTTTTCCCCCCCTAAGAAGAATCACAGAATGATTTACGATTGATGCCCATCTGTTTCCGTGCTGAAGGGATATGTTTCAAGGTTGTCAGTCTATGAATTACTAGACCTGGAGAATGCTATTACTGTAAAGACAATATATTTTGAATTCAATATCAAGTCCCGATTGGCATTCTGAATCCAAGTTACACCTTCAAAAAGGGGTTAAAAAGATCGGGGAAAGTAAAGCTTTATGATCTCCATGATTTTGAATTATGAAAGTATTCTTTCATATTGTGTTTTGTGAAGCTAACCTTTCCTGTCTTTTCTAAAGCTAAAAGAAAATGTCTGCACAGACCTGGCCTCGACAGACAAGGAATTGGCATCTGGGAAAAATGTGTGTTGATGCTCCTCATTCAACACTGTTATATTTATTGTGTATATGTATGTATGTAAACACACACATACATGCACACGTACACGCACACACATACAAGCACACACAAACACACTGTACAGACCCCCCCCCCCCCACACACACACACACACACAGAGTAATACATGATATACAAACAAAACATATGTGGAAGATGGTGGATAGATGGATAGGTAGATAAATGGATGGATGACTGAATGAAGTAATGAACAAATAGATAGATGGAGGGAAGGATGAGCACTGAATTAGGTTTGTTTACCTTGCTTATACTTTTGCTTGTATTCCAGAAACAAAAAACAAAAACATTGAACTATTGTTCATTGTGGCATCAGTTATGTCATATATAAATAAGATAAATGCATATATTGAATCACAATTTGGATCTAGATGAAAAGAAATTGTTTTTCTTGACAGTAATGAGCAACAGTCTGTCATAACTCTTACAGTCATATACGGAAAGAAATTTGGATATACATTTGTTAACCCGTTCACAACGGGACATATTTTTGCCTTTTGTGTTTTTGGTGCTTATGCTGGGAAGATAACAAGCTTGTGACACTTCATTCTAGGGTGTTTTCCGATGCACGGGGCCGCGCATTAATTTAGTTGAAAAAACATGTAACGGCAATGCTTTTCTAGTGTTATTTTATTGAACTTTGCCTATATTCTTCACTTTTAAGTGAAAATAACAATGAAAAGTGGAAGCAATCTTTTAGGTGGGCATAAAAAAAACTTTTTTGGTGATGTGACATGATATCTTGGGTGATCGACAAATTAAAAGTAGTATTACATTAGTATTTCTTTATTTTATTTTATTTCTTGGCTCGAGAAGCAGAAATTACAAAGATGCCATCAGTATCATGTAGTTTTCTATGGCGTCATTTTTTCTACATTCAAGCACCTAAACTAAAGTAACAAAGTCTAAGAAATTATAAAAAATAATTATATTCGAGAACAATCTAGCGTTCTATTGCTGACGTTTCAGCGTGTCACAACATCCCCACCCAGGACTTGGCATGACGTCTCAGGACATCACCTGGGTGACTTCAACTGGTGCGAATGGGTTGAAGCACCAAATCCTTTACCAAGGAATGAGTTTGCAGAATCTTAGTTTGCTTCAACATTTGCAAAAAAAATTAACAAACAAAACAATTAAGGTTTGCAATTCAAGAATAAAACACATTGGTAGGGTTGGTATCCATAACTTCAATTAGTGTAATTTATACATGATAAATATGCGTGCAAGTTACATTACTGAGAGGATAAAATTCTTCACTATAAAATTGTTTGTAGTTGTGCAAAATTTTGCATACTGCAATTACCAAAGGTTTTCTAGCATAATAAGGTTATGGAAACCATTTTGTGAACCCACAGTTTCATTATACATGTGACTGTTAGATCTAATAGAACACTGGTAAAGCGGAAAAAATGATAAATTTCTCTATATTTTTATATATATTCATATAGTGGTAGACGAAATAGGTGTACTTTTTTCAGGTTTCACTGCTATTTCAGTTGCAGTATACCTACATATATACATTTATATACAATAGAATTGATTGTTCATTTGACAATAGCTATATTACTTGATTGTATGAGGGCAATTTTTAAGAATTTATTATATCTTTTTCTCTTCAGAAATATAAAGAAATTAATATTTTAGGATGCCCAAACCCATATATACATGTGTGAATACTGATATCCACAGAAATAATTGTTTCTAGTATCCAATTAATCCCAGTAAGATTCCTGTAAGAAAGTCCTCTCACCATTCTTTGGATAAAAGATATAAGCCTTACAGTTACAGCACATTGTCTTACCTAAATGAATGCAGGGCAAAGGAGAAATATTTTTGGTGGATATGTAATTTATATATGATTTTTCAGTTTTATTAAAACATCTGAAACAGACACAAGCAATCATATATTCACACATAAAAAGACGTACACACGCACACGCACATGCACACCCACACCCACACCACAAGCACACATATCACAAGCACAAACATTTCTTCATTTCTCCATACAAGTTTACTTTCGTCTTTGTCTTCTTCATCTTTTACTTGGTGCTGTTGGTTAGAGCACTTGACATCTCTTTCCATGTTTAATGCATCAAGTTTCTTTTACTTGGGTCAATGGCTCTTGGTAATATATATCAATACTTTGCAGTGCCAGGAGGTAACAATCAGCGTCCAGAATATACGTCACAGATGCAGGTAGCAGCAGCAACAGGACAGCCTATTCTAGCTCCAGCACCCATGAACACTCAGCCGCAGGCGATAACGGCTGTTCAAATACCACAGAATATGTTGCCACAGACACCAGCACACTATCAGGTATGAATATTAATGGAGGAAGTATTACTTTTCTCAGCGTGTAATTTTTTAGTGTAGGTATGTATTTTTATTGCTGATTTTATGACTTGAAGTAGAATATATAGAATTTAATAAAATTGTACTTATGATGTAGTTGAATGTATGGTTTGTTTCAAAGATATTTTCATTATTAGCTCTATATGATTTATATTGTATAACTTATATTTTAAAAAATAATTCATATTTTCTTCTTTGCAGCAATACCCAGGGATGCATATGATACCAGTGCGGTTTCCTCCCACTGGAATGCAAATGGTAACAGCAGTGGTGCCTACATCTATGGGAATGTATCATCAGAATGCAGAGTCCCAGCAGCAATCACAGCAACATAGTCACCAAACTATGTTCATGGCTTCGGCAAGCCTCCCGCCCCACCAGCCACATCCTACCCATACTCCAGGTCCTGGCCCACAACCAACGCAACCACCAACCCCACAGAATCCAGGAGGAGGTGGTGGGCCTCCAAACATGCCAACACAGCCACCCACACCTGGACCTACTCCACCACAGCCTCTAATTTATCCACCCCACATGGCCGGACAACCATCTCTGCCTCAACACTTGTCGCAACACTCTCCTCATACAGCTCCTTCGCCCCATGCTCACCAGTATCCTGGTCAGAATGCAGCAGCTGCTGGACACCATGGAGGGCCTGGTCAGCAAATGGCTACCCAGATTGTGATGCTACCCCATAACATGCAAGCAGGTCCACACATGATACACCCTTCAGGACCACCTCCACATTCTGGCACAGCACACATTCCCTCCTCCATGGCGGGCTTTACTCCCACTTCATCTGCCGCTGTACAGCACATGCCTTCAGCCCCTCATATTCAATACATGCAAGGTAAGCACCAACGGTTCCCACACTGAGGTGCTACCTGGTTTAGGCAAAGAAAGGGAATAAAAAAGTTTTAGCAGCAATGAAAGAGGTAGTTCCTCACTGAATATTGCATTCTGATGTAAAGATATATGAATGCCCATGTAAAATCTGTATAAATTACTTGAATTTATAGTAAACCTGTGTGAATATATGTCACATATCTGAACCTTGGCATATTTGGCATTGTGAAGGGAGACGATGCTCATGAGCTGAGATGGTGTTTGTGCCCACAGGTACACCCGGCAGCCATCATCACCCCTTGCCCCTTGTCCATCACAGCCAATGAAGCCTGGGCTTAGTAGGAGTAAATCTGCACCATCCCCAGCCTTCAGTTGTGTCTGCCTGAGTGTTTGGCCTCTGTGCAGAGTGGGAATTTCTCTGCATAGTGAAATTGGGGATGTTATGTTACTGTTGTCATGTTAAGAGATGTATCTAGGGTAGCTTGGTTACTACACTGATCACTATACACTACTACACTGATTAAGCTGTTGCCATACCAGGTATGTGCAAAGCATTAGGAGGGTGGGAGCTACATCCTAAATTTTTGTTTAGGTTCAATTAAACTAAGGGGAAGTTATGCAAGGGTAATTAATATACGGGTATGCTACCTTTTTTCTTTTACATTTTAGTGTTTCAGGAGAGTTTCATGAACCATGAGTAATAGGGACAGTTGCTACCACAGAAGCAAGCAGTCATTATATAGCTGTATGCCTCTTGACTGGGAGATCGGTATTTATTGTTGTGATAAGAGGAGGGATAGCATTTTAAAGTGACTACTTTTGAAAGGTAGCCCTGAGATTTGTAGGAGTATTAGGATATTTTTATTTAAAGATTAAAGAAGTTCATGTGGTATGGGACAATATCAAATGCAGAGTTTAGATGTTATCAATGCCAAGTATCAGGTAGGCAGACTGGAGAGCTGGGTGATGTAGTTGTGATGTCCAGGGTGATGTATGTCACATGGATTTATCAATAAAAAAAGTATTTATTGATTAGCAATATTCTATGAGAGACAGAATGAATGAGGGGCCAGTCAGACAGCTAGCCCAACAAAATTGAATATGAAGTGTGATTTGCCTTATCATGTTTGAAGTAAGTCTCAGTAAAATGAATCTGCGTTGTGACGTGTAATGGAAAGCCGTACAGCAATGTTGATACCGAGGGCTCTTTTGTCACACCAAATTTTGTACTGACTTGCTAAAAGGCATCTCAAACTCCCCTCCCCACTTCCCTAGCCCCACATTCTTCAAAGAATCATGTGGAATGATTTGGAGTCTGACTGGGATGATTATGTGGCCATTACAAACATTCAACCTTTTCCTTTTCACATTGTTGAATTTCTATTCATTTACATCTAGATCAGGATACGGAGCTGTACAGTAGTGGTGATGACTATGTGTACAGTTTGGTGTCCAGCAGCTGGCTGGTGATACTGCGGCAGCAATGCTTACTTTTCTCTGAAATGAAAGTAAGCTGTTTTATATACACCTCTTTTTTATAAGTTGCCTAGCTAAAGTTACTTGCCTCTATTTCTTGACTTTCTGTCTTACCAACTCTTCTTGGGCAAATGTGGTAAGCTCACAGAATGAAATTAGCAAGTATGGGCGAAACAAGGAGTATCAGAGGCGGTCAGAATGCTGTCATTTTGGAAAACAAACTTGTAATAAAAAACATTATTACTCCATTTCCATTATAAGTAAATAAAAGTGGAGAAATAACATTGATATGCAGATATGTCTTTTCTTTTTTTTCTAAGAGATTATTGCTGTTTTCTTTTTTTTTCTTTTTTCATAGGAAACAAAACCTATCGTGTAATATTTCGTTGATGCATTACAAGGTACATTTTTTGTATAAAGCTTTTTCACTTCATCTGTTAATGCTCTACAATGTTCTGTGTACATGACAGCAAAATCCTGTTACTCAAGGCAGACGACAGAACAGCCTCTGCAAAAACAAGAGGTGAGAAATAGGGAAAATGGAATAAAAGTATCAAAAATTACTCCTTATTAAAAACCATTTTGAACAGAGGCCAGGATATGGTAAAGGTAATAACTTGTTTGGCTATTTTTTCCACCTCTTGTAGTTTTCACTTCAGTGATGGGAAACTGTAGAATATGACAGCTAAACATGTGATGCATTGTTAAAAATTAATGCTGTTTATTATTTATGTATTGTGTATGATACACTTGGTTACTTAAAAACCACCATAAGAGAACATTCAGACCTACAAGGTAGTTTACAACTATTCAGTTGTTTTTATTTCATACAAGAGAAAAAATTGATATGCAACTGAATAAAAAAAAAGTAATTGTATGAGGAAAACTATTAAAAGATCAATTGCTTTGTGAGCAGAGAATTGTACAAGATATTTAAGTATGTTGGAGTGGATGATATGATTGCAAGTTGTGATGCTAGCATGAAAGTGTGAAAGTATGAATATTGCATGTGTTCAGATGCCGGTGTGAACTGTGTACAGCATTAGTAAACTTTCCCCTGTCCTGTAATTCACTTCCACCATAATCTTTCCTCTATTTTTTTCATGGATATTATGTTCCCATGATGTGTCTGTGAATGATATTGTCAATATTTATTACTGTAGGGATGAATCTACTGAGGATTCAACTAGAGTGATAACTTATTCTTGCAGATACACAGAACAGCTGGCCATTTTTCTTTTGTACTGATGTTGCAGGCAGTTGAAAATGACTAGCAATGCAGGGCAGTCACTTTAAACTTGTACATTTAGGGTATATAGTAAGTGTTTCTTTTATTTAATATTGTTTACATCTAAATAATGTTCCCAAGTAGGATAACATTATCAGAATTTATTCGTATATTGATTAATTTGATTACATATGATTTTAACCTTAAATTTTCAATGTTTGAAACTGTCCCCGAAGTAATCCACAGATAAACTTTTTAACAAAAGTCTGCCAATGCATAAGCTAGATTATTTTTTCTTATTTAATTACCCTCAATAATATTTGTTTGCAAATGTGCTAATAAGCTGAAATAATTATTTCATATGCAAGATTTTTTTTTTTTTTTTTTTCCATATAGATTCCTTTTATTTTGTGTCAGCTGCCTGCACTATACTTGATGTTCCTCCCCACACCATTTCCTACATCTCTGCTATTTTTCCTTCTCTCTTTCTCTTGCAAGGAAATTAATCTATTTTGTTACTGCCACAACAGGAGTCGTCAGGGCGCAGCGTACGTAGATGTCAAAGTTACACATTGACTGACTTCTTTGCTAAAAGATGTAGGTCTTTCAGTTCTCTCTTGCAGGGGAATGTATGATGCTGTATCATTCTTGTAACGATCTTTCTTTATATTATTTTTTTCTTTTTTCTTTATATTTTGTGAATTTCATTATGATATTAAAGTCGGAGGTTTTTATATGTGAACATTGAAGGATTTATATATGAAGTTTAAAAAGAAACATTGTTAAATAAATATGGAAAATTGCTAAACTGAAAGTTATATGTATTAAAATATTTAGAATGGGAGAAAAACAAGCAGGGTTATATTAAAAACGAACATGTTATGAATGGGAAGGAATGTGAAGGGTTTCATCTCTCTTAATGTATTGTGCCACCATTATTGTTATCAAACAGGAACACGGAAAAGTTGGCAATGACACTAAAAGATGTGATGCCCAGTACTCGAAACTATTGAGAATGTAGTCAAAAATACAAAAGGAAACTTCCCATTGTGTAGCAGCTGAAACTCACAGCTAAAGGCTATAAATAAAAAGAAAAGTTTATTATGTATTTTTTCTCCTTTGCAGTTCCTCAAAATCTATGTATAGGGAAAGAAAACTTTAGGAAAAACTTGCCTCATTTTCATGGCAATAACAGCCTTTTCAATTTGAGGAAATCCTGTCAGTGGTCATTTGTCGGTATCATCCAAATGAGCTTACAGCTAGATTCGATTCCCTTTATTTTTTTTATTTTTTTTTTAATATGGATTTTTAACGCTGCAGTGAATGTGCCTAGAAGGGCATGGTGGTAGTATTTCATGTACTTGTCTGGACTTTTGTTTAAAGCTGTGTGCAGAATAGATGGGTTGAAATATGCAATATGTTGAAAATGGCATTTCCAATCAATTGATTGGAAATCTGCCAAGTCAACAGCTGTCATTATTGGTGTCAAGGTACTATCAAGTGATCTAAAACGGTTTTTTCTTAAGGACAGCACACTTACTTATTCTAGGTATAGCATAGTATGCACAATGAGGGCTTGCATTCCATATGCAAAACCACTTTAGTATTATGATTCTTGACAAGGCATATTCGACTTTTGAAAATGTACAAGGTACCCTTTTTGCACTACGACTCACGTTCTTGAAATATTTTTTTCCTGTTAATTCCTTTAGGCCTTGTCCAGATGAGTAATTCAATCGAAGTTCCATGTATACAGGACCATAAAGATAGCTCCTGCATACCACAATTTTATTGCAATTCATATTTTTTGCAATTATAACATTGGTTTCTCTTTTGGGATTTGCTAGGTATTTACAATATTTCTTACATGGAGTATGCCACACTAATTGTCTACCCTCTACTATCAGGTTTATATCTTAATTTCATGTAAGCACTTTCCACTTTTGTACAGAAAATTCACAAATTCAAGTATTTGATTGAACACTACCAAATGTGAAGTCATCTACCAAATATCCTTAAAATTGGAAAAACTTAAATTTGTTCTATTTCTGCTTATTGTATAAACAATCTAATTTATACTATCCCACCAAAATTAATGTCTCAAAATAGGGAAAATAGTCACCTTCAGCAGTTTCACCGTTTATCTCGCTGATAATAATTTAATTTCAAAGGATTTTGTGGATATGGCTTCATGGAAACTAAACCAACCTCTTGTCTTATAGAATATACCATAACTTTAGTGGGTATGGGTAATGGCTAACCTTAAACCAAGCACATTCACTTGGCTAGCCAAGTATTTTTCTAGTATGGTAGGATTTGATATATTGTACTTCAAATGAAATATTCCCTTCGCCTATGGAAAACGTCATGTTTGTGACAAAACATTGTGCCTTTATCAAACCTCAACCCTTGGCCGCAGATGGCATTTGCCGTCAAGGCAAGCAATAGGCCTAGATGTGAATGGGCTGGGCCATATATGATAATACTGACAATGCTGTATAAACTTTAAAAATACTGCGACCAAAGAGTTCATGACTTTTCTAGAGTGTACTAATGAAATTAATTCAATAGCAAGTTTTCAAAAAATACTTTTGTATTTTTTAAAAGGTTACAGTTCAGGAAAATGAAAATGTTTGTATACAATCCAGGTTTTATTGGAAATTATGGATTTAACCGAAGAGACCTGGAATGGGAGAATTTATTTAATTAGTTTCAATAAATTAAAAACAATTATGTATCAAAATGTAATCAAATGTAGCCATGAAAATCACATTAAGTTAATACTTACTGAAGCCCATGTCGTCATCAGATTCCTCAGCCTCTTCTTCCTTCTCTTCCTTCTTGGCTTCAGCAGCAGGTGCTGTAACAAGGAAATTTTTTGTTAGAGCATGGGGATACAATCAACATGAACTGCCTATATAATGCGAGATCAGTTAGA
>NW_028234404.1:31734522-31739522 GCF_977035675.1 Penaeus japonicus | reverse complement strand
CTTTCTTTCTCTTCCTCCCTCTCCCCCCCCCCTCTCTCTCTCTCACTATCTCTCTCTCTCTGTATCTCTCTCTCTCTTTCTCTCTCTCTCTCTCTTTCTCTCTCTTTCTCTCTATCTCTCTCTCTCTTTATCTCTCTCTCTCTTTATCTCTCTCTCTCTCTCTCTCTCTCTCTCTCTCTCTCTCTCTCTCTCTCTCTCTCTCTCTCTCTCTCTCTCCCCCTCTCTCTCCCCCCCCTCTCTCTCTGCTAAGCCCCCTAACCTGCGAGGATGAATCCGTTGTGGCTCGGGTGGTCGCGCATGACGTGCAGAAGAGCCGTGGAGTTGTGGAGCCACTGTTCCACGGCGGCGACCTCGCGGGGAAGCACGGAGGAGTCGGTGTCTCGCACCAGGAACTCCGAGACCAACGGGTCCGCCATCGCGACGAAGCGCCACATACGACCCACTAGCTTCTTCCCGTAGCTCTCTGGGAGGGAGGAAGTTGTGGACGTTGGTTATGGGCCATTGTTTCGTTTGGAGATTTGGAACACAAGGGGCAGGGAAACTCGTTGTGGATATAACAGGTGGATCCAAGTACCAAGAACGGTTAATTGGAAGATAATAATAATAATAATAACAATATCTTCATATGTGTTTTAAAAGTTTCGCCTTGTTCGGAAACGCAGCTACAAATCTACGAGCATTTACTCCAGACTTTCGCTAACTTCTTCATTCCTCTACCTCGGGTTATAAACATTAGGGTGTAACACTGAACAAAACCCTACAGCAGATAATGATATATATAGTGAAGTATAGTGAAATAAAGCTTCTATTCATAGTTTACAACAAACAGCTTTTGCAAAGAATTAGGGATACGCCAACCAGACCTACCAGGAACGGCGGAGGAAGTGGTTCCCTTGAGGCGGCTCAGCGCCCTCTCCCCGAGGACGCCACGGAGCTCAGCTGCCTCCTTCAGCGTCTTCGAAGAATCGTTGCCGTTGCCCTTCGGCGGATACAGGTTGTCGACCTGACAGAGGTCCAGGTGGTGATACTGGCAGTACAGGCGGCACAGGTACTTCTGTGAAGCAACGTCGCTCCGGGACAAGTTGTGGTAGAGCCGAACGGTCCATCCTGAAAGGCGTTATGAATCCCGTAATGCACATCGAAAACAAAGGGTGATATTTCGTACATCTAGCGAATTCTCTAGCAGTTAATTAGATCATTTGGGCGTAAGTGTTTGGATATCTTTTTATCTCTGATAATAATACATATCTTATTATGAAAGCATACCCCATTCCTGAATATATTGTAAAGAGACAAATAATAGCAGCATCACCATAGGTAATGATAAGACCGTTAATACTTCCATTACATATCTGGACTCACCTTTGTAATATTGTTCGACCTCTTTCAGTCGATCTTCGAACGCTGTGAAATATTTATTATATACAATAGTGTTGTTTAAGTTGCCAAACAACGAGTAGGATACCACTTTTTGGCCGAGGCCTCGACTCGTCGAATAGTCTCCGCACAGCGATTGCTCGCTCTCTTTCACGATTGGCGGACCAGACCTGGCACATCCGCAGTCATAATCGTCATAGCCAATCATCTGCCACGGATACACCTCCTGGCCGCGGGAATGGCGGAGGCTCGCTGGCCTAAGGACAGACGTGACGAAGCAGAACGCCAGCAGCAAGCACGAGCAGGTAAGGTAAAGGAGGCCGCCTCGCCTCCGCCCCAAAACGGACGTCATGTTGAAGAAGGGATGCCGGGGCCCGCACTTCCGGTGTGACTCATGCTGTCCTCCCTGGAAGGAAAAAAAATATATATATATGAGGAGTTTTGGTTGGTACCGATGATATCTACTTGTCTCTTTTAAATGACCACCTCCTTTTATGCCTATGTCTCTATTTGGTTATTTTGTCTGTATGTCCCTTTGTATTTTTTTCTTCTAATTCTACCAATCTTCCTTGTATATCCCTTTGTTTGTGTCTCTGTCTACGTTTCGTATTAAAAGATTGCAGACTCCGTTTTTCTTTTCTTTTATTTGTTCTCTCGAATTCTGTGTCTTTCTGCCTGTTTTATTTTCTACACATTATCTATTTTTTCCCTTTGTCTCTGAAGGAAGAATTATACAACTTGATGATACAAAGTGCGCATACCGCATCCGGCGCACTTGGGAATTAACCGATCAACAGATTTGCAGAAAGAATACACTTTACAGAAGCCCCCGCACCAAATTCACTCGCTGGTTGTTTGGACAAAGTTACAGGCGAAGTGAAACATTGCAGAAACAGCAACCAATACCTTGGACCACAAGGCACTCTACGAAGAACGGGTGCTAATGCGAGCAGTGAATATTATTGCAACTTCACTGCATAACGAGCTCACTTATTCAGAAATTCAGTCAATCTATCAAAAATAAATATTCGCACCTGTGTAATGTATATTAATTAAAAGCTTCGTTCCGTTTCGTAACGTTACCTATTTAGCAGCACGTGTTAGTTTTTCATGATCTTTCCTTGGTATCAAGAAGAAATAAACTGAATGTCCGCTTACGTATGTTCACCTCTCAACTGCAACTACAGCTGAAAGAAAGAAAGAAAGAAAGAAAGAAAGAGAGAGAGATAAAAAAAATACAACGTAAGCCCCCCCCCCCCCTCAGAGTGATGCTAGGTGACCGCAAAACCGAGATAAAAATGTTCGCGCACATATTCTCACGGATATAAACACGAAGGTAAAACAGCAGTTATCAACAGGCAAGTAGCCACAAATACAAAAGAGTATTAGTACAGATTCATCGCCGTGACAGATTAACGTTTCCCAGTCATGTTCAATGGTATTTTTCTTAGCTTTCTGTGCTTATTCATTGGACGTGTCTGCATCTGCTCGTGGATCAAAAGTATGATCACTATATATCAGTAGAGACTTTATAGCACCATAACTATACACATTATATAGTGTCGGCGATATAACTCATCATAAAGAAGTCTTATTGCAAGCCGTTGTATAATGACTCCCTTGTGATGCAACCTTTTATGAACATCATAACCGAAGTCCAATTTATTCTATAACATACACCGTACGACATAATACCTATTGACGTTCTGGTAGTTACGTGATGAGATGTCATCCTACCAGATAAACTTAATATTATTTACAAATTCACTATTTTATACTTGCTACTCTTTACTGATAAACTCATCATAATTCATGGTGCTTAGTTGGTAAGTAAGGATACCCAAGACAAGTGGTACAGATAATGGGCTGTTTAATGTTAGATAAGATGACGTCTCTAAATACTCTAGAATCATTGGTAACACGTCGACTTTCTGAAGATGTTTGGATGCGTTAAAATCATTGGTAAAAGTGCGACTATTATTTTATATCGGTGAGTATTTTAAGTGAAAGATAATTGAGTTTGAGTTCAGTATAACTAGAGGAAGGTGATTTCTTAACTAACTAATTTATGAAAGTTCATTAGTGTCTGTCTAATTTTGTTGTACGTAAATTGCGAAATAAAATGTCAAAGAGTCCAATCTATTTTAAAAGTGTAACTGATATACATTCTTCATGTTATTCATATATAGGGACGCATTCAGACGTTTTCTTCTGAATAACTTTTGTGTTTTCTTTCGTATTTTTAAATGTCTTATAACAATCTAATTTCGTCGACTTGGAATATCTCGTTTAAAAAAAAAAAAATTTGACCATTCAATCCGAATTACAATTTTTAATGAGGTACATTCCGAATCTCTGGAAAGGAAGTTTTCTAATGTCCATAAACATTGATAATGCTAAATTATTTTTCGATATTTTAGTTGCTTAGCTCTGAGTCGTTCTTTATTTATATCTTTATTCATCTATATCTTTTAATTCGACGTTGTTTAGGGAATCAATGTGTGGCGCCAATGAGACGAAACGGAGCATATGTTTACCTGCCATGTGTTTGATAGGCCTATTCATATTTCTTGGTCTGTGAATTGGTATTTCTCTCTGCCATGTGTTTAATAGGCCTATTCATATTTCTTGGTCTGTGAATTGGTATTTCTCTCTGCCATGTGTTTAATAGGCCTATTCATATTTCTTGGTCTGTGAATTGGTATTTCTCTCTATCAAGTTCGTGACACCCTTAGCATGATAGTGTCTGGAATTTTTCGGTGATATTACGATGCACCGACTCAAGAATCAAGTATCTATCATACTGATCGCACGCAGAGTCACGTACAAACACATACTATAAACAAAGACATACACAAATACAGTTAGGTTGGCGCAAACACCTGGCTCCTTATCATACAAAGAGCCTTGCCTTGCATCTCAGTAATGCAAGTCAGGATCTTACCATAATTCAGGTGATTTGAATCTGTCGTCTGGAAAAAAAAGAAAAAATACAGTGTTAACCAAACCCCTCCACCCTCTCTTATATTCCCCACACCCTAAACCCTATCTCTTCCCTTCTCCCCTGGCCCCCCTACCTCTCCCATATCCCCTCAACCCTCTCTCCTCCCCCTCCCCTTCCCCCTATTCCCTACCTCTCCCATATCCCCTCAACCCTCTCTCCTCCCCCTCCCCTTCCCCCTATTCCCTACCTCTCCCATATCCCCTTCCCCCTATCCCCTACCTCTCCTATCCCTCCCCTTCCCCCTTCCTCCTATTCCCTATATCTCCCCAGGCCCCCAACGCCCTCTCCCCCCCACCCACCCTCGCCTTCCGCCCGTCGCTTCAGCTGGTGCGGAAATGGCGGGGCTGTTACTCAGGTACAGTTACTTGCTGTGAACTCGTGTCTCTATGGCGTCTTAATAATGCAGTTATTTTCCACGCGGTCTGTAGAACATGATTTTGAACAAATTAAGGTTATATTTCGACTAATAAGCTGAAGCACTTGAATGACATGTTTTTTATATATATATTGGAAATAACTGTACACTTAGTGAGGGGCTTAACCTCTCCTTCTCATGTGTGAAGAACTGAAAATTAATTGAAAAAAGGTAACAGAAGCCGATGCCATTTCTTTACATATT
>NW_028234404.1:31724522-31729522 GCF_977035675.1 Penaeus japonicus | reverse complement strand
AATAATGATATTGATATAATCTTGATAAATATACTAGTGACAATTACTTTAATATAATGAAAGGAATGATGGTGATACGGATGTTTATAATAACTGAGATACTGAGGATACAGAAAGTAATACATAGAGAAAATATAATAACAGTAGTGATAATCATAACGATGATGGGGATAATGATACAAATGATAACACTAAATTCAAATACCTTAATTGTAAATAACCTTACTATATTAAATAAAACTTAAAAAAAAATATATATATCGATTTCAGAGATGACCTACCCCCACCCCTTCCCCCTATTTAAAGAAAAAGAAAAAGAAAAAAAGACTTAAATAATGCCAGAATGTAACCCTGATCTAGGCCATCACCGTTCACCAACCCGGCGCCAAAGACAACTGAACTGGAGGTGCCATATTGCCACAACCATGAAGACGGCCAATTTGTCGACCTACTTTCGGGAAATATATTGAAATATATTTTGTATCGTCACCGTCTTTCATGACATGTGTACTTTGTTATTTGTGTGGTGTTCTGATTTGTGGGTGTTCTGCTCTTCTCTCAGCACGCGCACAGCTCTTTCTTTCTCTCTCTCGCTCTTTCTCTCTCTCTCTCTCTATCTTTCATTTACTCTCTCTCTCTCTCTTTCTTTTACTCTCTCTCTGTCTCTCTCTCTCTCTCTTTCTTTTACTCTCTCTCTTTCTCTCTCTCTCTCTCTCTCTCTCTCTTACTCTTAACCTCCCTCCCTCTTCCCCTCTCTCTTTCTCTCATTCTCTCTCTCTCTCTCTCTCTCTCTCTTGATAATAATGATAATGATAATAAGGAGGATAATGATTATAAAATTATTTTTTGTAATAACTATGATAATGCTAATGCTAATGCTAGTGATAACAACATTATTGATAACGATGATAATGCAATAGCAATGGGAATGATATTGAAAATGGTAAAATAAATAATAATAATAACAATAATGATGGTGACGTTAATGATGATGATAATGATAAAAGTAACAATGATAATAATGGTAACAATGATGATGATGACGATGATAATGACAATGATGATAATAATAATAAGGATGATAATGATAATAACAATAGTAATAATAACTATAATAATAATGATGATAATAGTAGTAATGACAATGATAATAACAATGGTGATAATAATAATGATAATAATGATGAGAATAATAATAACAACATTAACAACAATTATTATAATGATAGCAATAACAACAATAATGTTAATAAGAAAACTATAATGATAATTGTAGTACCAATGATGATAATGACATTATAAGTATTTACGATAATGACAAAGGAAATTATTACCATAAAAGTAAAAATAATAACAATAATTATAATGATAATGATAAAGACAATCATAATTATAGCAATGTTAGTCATAATGATAATAATAATAATCAGAATCATGCACATGGTAATAATGATTATTATGTTAATAACAATATTAATATACTGATACTACCAATAATGCAATAGCAATATTGATGAAAATCATGATGTTAGCAATAGTAGTAGTTTTAAGTATCATATCAATAACTATGCTGACAATGAAAATGGTAAAATTTATATATATATACACATACATACATACACACACATACACACACACACACACACAAACACACACACACACACACACACACACACACATATATATATGTATTTATGTATGTATATATATATAAATATGTACATACATGTATGTATATATATGTATATATATATGTATATATATATATATATATATATATATATATATATATATATAATATATATATATATATACATACATATATATATATATATGTATATATATATATATATATATATTATATATATATATATATATATATATATATATATATAGGTGTGTGTGGGTGTGTGTGTGTGTGTGTATGTATATATATATATATATATATATATATATATATATATATATATGCATATATATATATATATATATATATATATATATATATATATATATATATATATATATATATATATATATATACATATACACACACACACACACACACACAACACACACACACATACACACACACATTGATCGAGAGACTTAGAAACTAGATAAATCAACGAGGTAAGAACAAGTTACCAATACTTGACAAAACTGATACTTAGCGAAAGGTCAACATGGATAAGAAAGGTCAGCATGGATAAGAGAACAAGGCTTAAAAAAAAAGTTAGATTGTCAAAAATATTCTAGAAATGGGTTTAGGATATTGCTAGAATGGTGATAGATGGTAAAAAAAAACAAGAAAGGTAATACTATTGATTTAAAATATCAATACGATAGGTGTAGGAGCACAGTTAAAATCCTTCTAATATTACTAACACCTATCCCTACGAATGACGATAATAAGGAAACCCACAATAATAAATAGTCACCTCTTTTTTCTCTCCCTCTCCCTTTAGTCTTTGAGAAAAAAACGTAATAAATCCACTACATTGTCACTACATAGAATCGACTTCGATATAGTGTGGATTACAACTCTTCACTATATCCACACTATAAAAGACATGTTGTAGGTAATTAATTTGTTGAATTTCCCATTCGCTGAAGTGAAATATTAATGATATGAGAACACCGATGATTGTAGTTATGGTGATGGTAGTTAAATAGGACTACTTCTAGCACTGCGGTTTATAAATGCTATTGGTGATGATGATAGTGATGATGGTATGTGATGATGGAGTTGGTGATGGTGATGGCAAAGTTTATTTATAATGATAATCATAAAGATAGATGTAACAAAAGGAACAACAGCAGCTAATTTTATATTGGAAATGATGATGATGATGATGGTGATGATGACGATGATGATAATAATGATTATGGTAATGGTGATGATGATAATGATAATAGGGATGATAATAGTGATGATAATACTAATGATAGTTATAAAGCATAATAATGATAACCATAAAGATGAAATTAATAATGAGAGTAATAATGATAACGATAATAATAATAATAATAACAATGACAAAAGAAATATGATATGGGTCATTGCAATAACAATAGTGATAATGATTATGATAATGATAAACACAATAATGCGTAGGAAATAAATATGACATTATGATAATAGTGAAGATAATAATAACACTAGTAATGATAACAACAATAATAAAAACAATAATAATAATGATGATGACGATGATGATAATGATAATGATGATAATAGTAATAATGATAACAATGAATATGAGGATAATGGTAATACTATTGAAAATGATAATAATAATTAACAATAACAATAACAACAATAACAATGATAATAACAATAACAACAATAACAATGATAATAACAATAACAATGATAATGATACTGCTACCTCTACTTGTAATGATAACAATAATAATAATAATGATAAAAATGATTATAATAAGAACATGTATAACACTAATGATAATAACTGATGGTAATAATAACGATGATTATGAATATAATACCAATAACGATGATAAGAGTCTATGATAACAACAATCATAATAAAGACAATAACATATGCAATTGCAGGAGCGACGATGCCTTATAACATCAAATACGATTAATAAAGATTCAAAACAAAACAACTTATTTCCTTCCAACAAATATTCACATATATCTCCACTTACCTCCGAAGAAAAGAATAGATAGAAAGACAAACAAAACTAGCGTGTTCTCCCTCCTCTTGTGTCCGACCGACTGAGTGGTAAAAGTTTGTAACACTCTTGGTCCGTTACTCACTCAGTTGCCAATTAGGGGGATTTTTTGAGGGGGGATTTTGGTTGCGTTATTCTCTCGTTTGCATCCGATTTTTTCTTACTCTCTCACTCCCTTTTTTTTTTTCTCTCTCTCTCTGGTTATTTTGCTCTCTGTCTCTGCCTCTCTTTCTCGCTTACTATTTATTTTTCTCTCCCTCTCTCTCGCTTGCGATTTTCTTTCGCTCTCTCTCTCTCTTTCTATGTTTCTCTCTCTCTCTCTCTCTCTCTCTCTCTCTCTCTCTCTCTCTCTCTCTCTCTCTCTCTCTCTCTCTCTCTTCTCTCTCTCTTCTCTCTTCTCTCTCTCTCTCTCTCTCTCTCTCTCTCTCTCTCTCTCTCTCTCTCTCTCTCTCTCTCTCTCTCTCTCTCTCTCTCTCTCTCTCTCTCTCTTGTTCCGATTTTTTATTTTCTCTCTCTCTTTCTTTCTCTCCCTTCAATTTCCTCTTCTCCCTTCTTCCCCCTCCTTTATCTTCCTCTCTCATCTCTTCTTTTGATTTTACCCTCTATTCCTCTCTTGCTCTCCTTCCACTTTCTTTTGACCTTTCCGTCTCCCCTCCTTTCCCTTCTCCTTTCTCCTCTTTTCTTTCCTTCTATTACTCTCCTTCTCTCCCTCTCCCCTTCTCTTTTTTATATCTCCCCTTCCTCTCCTCTCTTCTTCCTCTCTTGTCCTCCTTCTCCTTTCTTTCGATCTCCTACTCTCCCCTCCTCTCTCCTATTTCTTTTCTCTCCTCTTCCTCTCTTCTTCTCATCCTCTTCCTCCATCCTGCTATCTCTCTCTCTCTCCTCTCACTTACTCTCTCGTCCTCTCCCCTTTCCCCTTTTAGTCTCCCTTTCCTTCTCCTCCCCCTCCTCTCTCCCGCTCTCCTCTGCACTTCCTCTCTAGGCCTCTCTTCTGCTCCTCCCCTTCCTCTTACTTCTTCTCCCTCTCTCCTCTCCTTCCTCTTTCTCCCTCTCTCCAGCCTCTCCTTCCTCTCTCTCTCTCTCTCCTCCTCCCTTCCACTCTCACCCTCTCTCCAGCCTCCCCTTCCTCTCTCTCCCTCTCTCCTCTCCCCCTCCCCTCTCTCCTCCTCCCTTCCACTCTCTTCCTCTTTCCAGCCTCCTCTTCCTCTCTCTCCCTTTCTCCTTTCTCCTTCCTCTCTCCTCTCCCCTTCCTCTCTCTCCGTCTCTCCTCTCCACTTCCTCTCTCTCCCTCTCTCCTC
>NW_028234404.1:31714522-31719522 GCF_977035675.1 Penaeus japonicus | reverse complement strand
AATTAATTTAAAACAAATATTAATACTTCATAAACCAAGTTGAAAAAACACGCATTGTTGTTGGTACTGCATTCTAGATTAGGGCCACGTGACCAAAACTAAAAAAAAACATCAAAGGGTACATAAGATTAAAAAGGCTGAGAATCCCTTTATTAATCACAAAGACGAAATGCATAGTTCATCTGATTGAAATACACACCTTAATGAAGGTAGAACGATGCCTTGTGAATAATTCCATTTAAAACTCTGAAAGTTTTTTTTTGTTTTTTTTCCTGAAGGTGTACATGAACTTCAGGGATCCAGAACACCTTCTAACACTATGGGAAACACTAGTGATTCCATGACTAGAATATCAGTGATAAGTATGAAGCCCAAGTCTTGCGAAAGATATAATGTTACTAGAACAGGATCAAAATGTTTTTACAAGAAAAATAGGCAACATGATAGGTTTTAGCTAGTGGGAGAGACTGAAAAAAATCTGACTACTCTAATTATAAAGACGGAGAAAGGGATACTTTGTCATATATATACGGAGGATTATTGAAAATCTAGCACCAAATCCAATATATAAAGAGGAAGGGGGAATTAATGTAAGACATTCCCCCCAGGCAGGGAAGAACATATTACTGTACTGGGATAAATGCTTAATCATCACTGTTAAGAAAAATACAGAATCAAAGTTTCCTAATAAATGGCCCTCAATTATTTTAAACATTGCACTGTGGAAGTGTTTAATAAAAAAATGGATGACTAGCTAAATCCAAGACAAACCACCAACGAGTGGGAGTGAAAGAGCGAGGGCGGAATCAAATTATATTCCTCATCAAGTTTCAAGTGTCAAAAGGCGGGCGATTCCCCTGGATGGCCTTGGCATGAGGCACTAGAGTATCTCATGCTAGTTCTTATACCAAGTAGCCAAGGAAGTAAGTTTAATTTAAGGAATAGACTAGTTACTGTTCAAAAAATAAAAATTGTTATAGAAAACGAACTAATTTATGTGGGTAAACTTAAGAAGAAACCTTTAAACAATTATCATGAATTTTGTATAACATTTCGCCAGCTTTGATATTTTCCACACATTTATATATAATATCCCGCCTCTTCGTAAATAATATATATAAGAGAAAATGCTTGCTTCCCCACCCCCACTTTCGTCCTTGTTATCAGTAGTATGAGAACCAGATTCGAAGATTCTGATTAGTTTGCCTCCGACTATGGTGTCAACAGTACCTTCTTTGCTGGCCACATTTCTTCCTCTTGCCGTCGCCCTGGTAAAGTTCACAAGTAGTTGTACGTTTTGATATTATTGATTATAAGATCTGGAACGTGCTTACGGGAAAGGGAGGGAATTCTGTAAAAACTTTGGAAATCAAAACAAAAACATTTCAACTATAAGCCTATATCATGAAATTAACGAACTACTCATAATTAATAAGATTCAGCGTTTCTTGGGCTGATTAGCATTTGAGTAAAAATAATTTCGACTGTTAATGATAAAATTCTTCAAAAGAACTCTAGGTAACACACAAATATAACACAGAAAACATTAACCCTTGACCCTCCATAGCTGGCGGCGGCCATGGAGTGCCCTTGCTCCTGGCGCGATGACAACCGGTCCTGGGACTGCGAGAAGGACAACGTGATTTCGGTGCCGACGATGTGCTGGCCTCTCCACGCCAACGTCGACAAGATCACCTTCAAGAACCACATGCGCGAGGTGTACAGCGGCGACTTCGACCACGAGAACCTAAAGAACCTGACCAAACTCCAGCTGCCGAACGTCGACAAGATCGCTGACGACGCCCTCCGCGGCCTCACGTCCCTCACGCACCTCGACCTCAGCGAAGGCAACCTGAAGCACCTCCCGGACCTCAGCACCCTGACGGAACTGCTGGCGTTGGAAGCGGGAGGGAACCTGTTAAGGGAAGCACCCAGCCTGGGCCACATGAGGAACCTCGACCTGGTCAGTCTCTTCAACAACAGGATCGAGTTCGTGCCCGACGCCTTCCTGCCGGCGTCCCCGGTCCCCATCGGCATGACCATAGTGCGGAACAACCTCACGGACCTCAACGCGACCAGCATCGTCAACGCCGCCGCCAAGAGCAGCTTCGTCTTCGATGAGCTGCAGTATCTCTGGGCGACCCTGGAGGAGCGAGACGCCATCCTCGAAAAGGACTTTTATTGTAACATTGATCTGGAAAGCATCATTAAAGTGATTGATGACCCCACTAATCCCTAGATAGGCCTACGGAAAACGGTATTTGGAGCTGAGTTCTAGCAGTCAACTCACTTGCAAGAGGGAGGCCATTACATCTCTTTTCGGTGTATGAAGACAGAGGGAATAAAGATTAAGAAGTTTCAGATTTCCTGACACTTATTACAACCCTGAGCATAATATTCTTACTGGAGTTATTACAACCCTGAGCATAATATTCTTACTGGAGTTATTACAACCCTGAGCATAATATTCTTACTGGTCTTACCAACACCTTTAGAGTATTCGCAGGCCACAGCTCTCTCAAACAATCCAGTGTACCTTCGTGTATACTGCATGGCATAGTTCACTTTACACACTTGCAGATAAGATGGGTGTCAAAATTAATGAATAATCTACGCTAGACAAAATCGATTGATAAGCTATTGATGACTTTATTTGTCCGGATGAACAAACGTGAGTTTACCATATTAGCTATATCAGACTTCGGCTAACATGGATTGATATTCATTTTTCTGTGTTTTTTAAAAATGTGGTTAAGAAGAAAGAAATCTGATTATTACTATGACTGTGTAGACATTTCACATGAACCAATCTGTTGTTTTTTTGTAAAAAGAGAACTGATTTATATAAAAATTTAATATAAAATCAGTACAAAGGTCTGGTGACTCCCTCCCCCTCTCTCATATAAACCCATACTTCACCTTTTGCTCTTCTCTCTTTCACAAACACATATTAGTTGTGTGTACTCATATATATATGCTTATCTGTCCATGTAGATTGATTAACCAAAGCAAACAAATATTTTTTTTTTTTCTCATAGTCCATGTTATATGTTGTGATAAACCGAATAGTACATTGGATGATTTTATGATATTCTAAAAATTCAAAGAACATATATATATAACGAAATGGATATATTTGCTTCGGTAAGAAATCACGAAGAAAAGGCATATCGTATCTTTGTTTTACCTTCCCCTTTTTTCTCCATAAATTTACAGAACAGTCAAACATCAGTTACAAAACATTCTAGGCTTTTCCCTGAATGGACAACGACACCACCTGTTCCATGTCTGATCGACGTCACAATCGCTCCCATGTCGCCTCCGCAAGGCAGCCGGATGTTATCGCGTCCGAGCAAGTCCAATGGGGCTTATCATGATGGGAAAAAATAAACCATGGGCGAGCTCCGATGAAAACTTGGGTATTAGAGGTTGAAAATTAGAAAAAAAACTGTATGAACTTTGGCCATTTATAGAGACACAATTAGATATTTGTGTACTTATTTGTACGTTACAGGTAGCAGGATATAAGAGAGAATGTTGCTATTACGCACAAAGTACAACTGCCACGATTTTCGCCCTTATCACCATTCGCGGTAAGGATTCGGAGGATCTTCAATGATCTCGATGATTGACTCGATGTCGATGTTCACCTCGAACTCCTTCTCCAGTAGGAGGTCCTTCTCGTCGACGGTCGCTAAAATTGAGGACAGCGGGTCAAAGGTCATCCTGCTTTCCGCCGGAGCCGTCACGATGCTCGAGGCGTTGAGTTTGTCGACGGCGTTTTGCTGGAGCCTGAGGTCGATGAGGTGGGCGGAGTTCGGGAGGAAGTCGTCGGGCACGGAGGAGATCCTGTTGCCATGGAGCTCCACCACGTCCAGGACCTGCATGTGCGTCAGGCTCGGGGCGCCCGTCAGCTGGTTGCTATGAGCCAGCAGCGCCAGCAGGTCGGTCATCTTGCTGACGTCGGGGAGCTCCTGGAGGCTTCCGCCGGCAACGTCCAGATACACGAGCTTCGTGAGGGGGCGGAGGGCGCCGCGGGCCACCGTCTGCAGCCTCCTCATCTCCAGGTGGATGAGCCCCTGGAGGTTCTCGTGGGCGAAGTCGTCGTCCTTGATCTCTCTGATGTTGGCATCAAGGACGACCTTTCTGATGCGCTCGTGAAGGGGCCAGCACTGCGTGGGCACCTCGGCCACCGCGCCCAAGCACGTCCACGACTCCTCGCTCTCGTGCCACGTGCAGGGGCACTCCTGGGCACCGCCGCTTCGCTGGGGGGGGGGGCAGGAGAATTGTGATGTTATTTCACATCCTTGCATTATGTGAACGCAGGCTATTACATAAACACATATTACGTGTATATAGGTATTGGTATGATGTAGATGTGAGTGTGTGATATGAGAGATAGATAGATAGATAGAAATAGATGGAAATAGAGATAGATGGAGATATATAGAAATAGATGGAGATTGATAAATAGAGATAGATGGAGATAGAAAGATAGATAGAAAGATAGATAGAGGGAGAGGGAGAAGGAGAGAGAGATATATATAGAGAGAGAGCGAGAAAGAGAGAGAGGGATAAATAGATAGATAGATAGAGGATGAGTGTGTGTGTATATGTAACTGCACCTCAATACACGCAACATGTGCATAAATATATCACTGACCAATATTCTACCAAACAAACGCAATTCAGCCCATATTGTTTCCTCAACAAATTACGTAACTCCCAAATTCCATTGTGTAGCTGAATCATCATCCATTCATATATTTAAAAAAATATATATCACCTAACTGGTATTCTGCCATAACAATAACGTAAGAACAAAGATGCAAAAAAGCCTTCCTACATTAAGGGTGAAAATAAGCCTTACTGGACCGGAGAAGAAGAAGAAAAGGAAGAGAGATTGGAGACGGCGTGTTCCCCACTTCATGACGAACGACTGACTGACGAAATGCGCGCTGAGACGCCCCTAGTTTTTTGTTTTTTTGTTTTTATCTTCC
>NW_028234404.1:31684522-31687022 GCF_977035675.1 Penaeus japonicus | reverse complement strand
AGGAGAAGGAGAAGAAGGAGAAGGAAAAGAGGAAGGGGAAAGGGTAGATGGAGAGGAAGGAGAAGGAAAGAGGAAGGGGAAAGGGTAGATGGAGAAGAAGGAGAAGAAGAAGGAAGAGGAGGAGGAGGAGGAGGAGAAGGGTAAGGAAAAGAGAAAGAGAAGAAGGAGGAGGATAAGAAGGAGGAAGAGAAGAAAGAGGGGAAAGAGAAGGAGAAGGATAAGAAGGAGGAGAAGAAGGATGGGAAAGAGAAGGAGAAGGAGAAAGAGAAGAAGGAGAATAAGGAAGAGGAGGAGGAGAAGAAGGAGGTTAAAGAGAAGGAGAAGGAGAAAGAGAAGAAGGGGAAGGATAAGAAGGAGGAGGAGAAGAAAGGGGGAAAGAGAAGGGGAAAGAGAAGATGGAGAAGGATAAGAAGGAGGAGGAAAAGAAGGGGGGAAAGAGAAAGAAAAGGATAAAGAGAAAGAGAAGGGGGATAAACACGTCCCCTCGATCGTCCTGATATCCTTCGAAGCCTCACGTTGGGCGTAGGATTCTTGTGGAAGGAAATATCCCATTCAATTTTTTCTCCTATTCATGAATGAATTTTTGAGATGGGATAACACGTGCCTAGGTTGATTATGATGTACAGTGTGATGTGTAGTGGGATGTGGACTTTTGTTGTGATTGAATCATTGGTGTATGATATGATGTGGCCAGATGATTGTGATATGCGAAGTGACTCTTGATGTGAAGGATTTTTTTGGAGATGTGATAGGATGTGCCTGGATGATTGGGTTGTTCAGTGTGGTGTATAATAGTATGTGAACGATTGATTTGAATTGATAATTGAGAGGTGTACCATGTATACTGCATGTGGCTAAAAAGGGTATGAACATAGGATGGTTGGTGGTTACGTGACTCATATGGATTTTGAGAATCGTGTGTTTACCTTGAAATTGTTTGTCGGCCTTGTTGACATCGAAGACAACAAGGAAAAAAGGAGAGAAAAGAAAGGAAAAAAAGTCTTTATGTGCCCGTTTACCTTTATAAACTACACGACGTTTAAAAATCATTATCTTTTGCAATTGCAACCAGCAAAATGGAAGCAAGGGAAGAGAGAACAGGTGGCACTGTGCAAAATGCATAACCTCTTCAACATTAAGTACTCCCACTTCCAGCTCCATGCAGAATTCATTGTTACATTTTATAAACTTATACTTCCCTTTAGCAAATGTAATATGTCATTTATTCATCGGATTTATTATTAAATTAGCTAGAAGTATCCAGTAGCTAAGTCTCATATAAACATATAAACAAAGTCTCACACAAGAATATAAAAAATCAGAACATGAAACAAAAATAAAAAAGGATGCATTTCTACACACATTAAACATAACAAACATTCTACATACAGTTCTAACACAAGTCTCAACATCCTATGATATCCTACCAATGTTACCAACCGATCCAGGATGTATTTCGCAAGTGTAAATACATAATTCATCGCATATGCTATAATTTCTCTCATCAATGGACGTTATTAATCTATGAACCATATGTTTCGAGTCTTTTATCCGAAGCACATTGTAAGTAGAGTGCATGGGAATCGGATTCCGGAGTCGGGATGTTTGACTCTTGTGTTCGAATCACAAAGATTTTTTTTTTTCGAAAATTCGACTCGAAACGCTTTAGAAATGTTAAGTGGTGAAACAGGAAGTGTAGAGGAATGTATATAACAGATAGTGTGATGACACAAGAATGAGGAATAACATGTGCAAAGTACACTATAAGAGTTATTTACCACTTGGCACATGTTCCCCACTGAATGCAAATGCAACGGAGAGTAGAATGCCTCTAAATTCATAAAAAAAGAAAAAAAAAAGAAAGAAAGAAAGAAAGAAAAAAAGAAGAATACATATCTAATTCCCACCGGGCATGCTGAGTGCGTAATTCAGACTGATATCTCTTCTATAGCGGATGTGAACATAATTGGTATAATAGGAAGTATAATAGACTTTATTATTAGTGCAGTCAGTAGGAAGAACGTATTACCTTTAACTGCCTTATACCAGTTTTCTTTGTAAGTCACACGGATGAAAAGGGAAATCGTTACTCACAGAAATACACATGTGCATACACTCCCTCACAAATACACATGTGCATACACTCCCTCACAAATACACATGTGCATACACTCCCTCATAAATACACATGTGCATACACTCCCTCACAAATACACATGTGCATACACTCCCTCACAAATACACATGTGCATACACTCCCTCACAAATACACATGTGCATACACTCCCTCACAAATACACATGTGCATACACTCCCTCACAAATACACATGTACATACACTCCCTCACAAATACACATGTGCATACACTCCCTCACAGGCATACACACTCACTCTACAGCATATATACATACTCTCAAACATGCACACGCGCTTACGAGCCGCTCTGCAATCATGCATGCAAAGAGTGTCCTTAACAGACGTTGGATTTCTTCGCCTCTG
>NW_028234404.1:31677022-31682022 GCF_977035675.1 Penaeus japonicus | reverse complement strand
TCATCACACTGACATCATTTAGCAAGCATTCATCACACTGACATCCTTTAGCAAGCATTCATCACACTGACATCATTTAGCAAGCATTCATCACAATGACATCATTTAGCAAGCCTTCATCACACTGACATCATTTAGCAAACATTCATCACACTGACATCACTTAGCAAGCCTTCATCACACTGACATCCTTTAGCAAGCATTCATCACACTGACATCATTTAGCAAGCATTAATCACATTGACATCATTTAGCAAACATTCATCACACTGACATCATTTAGCAAGCATTAATCACATTGACATCATTTAGCAAACATTCATCACACTGAAATAATTTAGCAAGCATTCATCACACTGACATTATTTAGGAAGCATTCATCACATTGACATCATTTAGCAAACACTCATCACACAAATAATTTAGCAAGCATTCATCACACTGACATCCTTTAGCAAGCATTCATCACACTGAAATAATTTAGAAGCATTCATCACATTGACATCATTTAGCAAACATTCATCACACAAATAATTTAGCAAGCATTCATCACACTGACATCCTTTAGCAAGCATTCATCACACTGAAATAATTTAGGAAGCATTCATCACACTGAAATAATTTAGCAAGCATTCATCACACTAACATCACTTAGCAAGCATTCATCACACTAACATCATTTAGCAAGCATTCCGTTCCTCAAACCAACATGGCGGAGACGAGAAATTCTACCGAGTGATAACTTGGAGCAGTCGTATCAATGTCGGCTTGAACAAAAGAAATAAAAAGACAATGAAAAAAAACGATATCTCATAAAAACAAAAGCTAAGATATAAATGGAATTCGTCCCCTTATTTTTTTTCAATAGAACTTAACTTATCAGTAGATGCTATTCAGTGTATGTATCTTTAATCTTATGCAGAAGTACTCAATGAAGATGATGTGTCTAGATGTTGCAAGAGACTACAACCGAAGATACTGATGGGAAATACGATGAACTGCAGAACAAACAAACAAACAAATAAACAAAGAAATCTAGAAAACATTGATGTTCTTACAGTCGTTAATGTTCTTCACAGAACTAAGAACAAACCTAAGAAGTGTGAGATATTCATAGTTTATCTATCATTATGCAGATTAGTACGGCCTCCTTGTAATAAGATAATTCAAAGGTAAATAAATACAGGCTTTTTTTTCCTAATAAAAATAAACTTGATTTTGAACTTAGACTACTAAAAGGCTTGACAATTTAGAATATATTTTAGGCGTTTATGTTGATCAAAATAATTGAGAAATGATTAAATATTCTGCAACTGCCTTCTTCATAAGACTAACCCCTATCAAGAATATATAATTATATATTCTTATATGAAGTATCAGGATTTATGATATTAGATTTCATCATAGGACATTTTCTGAGTGTTCCATCTCTCCAAATATACACAGAAACGAACACATATAACACCGTGTACAAATAATACTTCCTGAAACTCATATACTGTATCTTTCCTTCACAGCCTTGATCTTTATTTTGCTACTCTTGAGTCGTAGGAAAAAAATACGCCCGTGATTTGGAAAAAATAAAGGAAATGAAATGAAGAAGAGAGAAAGAATGAAGGAGAGAGAGAGAAAGAGAGAGAGAGAGAGAGAGAGAGAGAGAGAGAGAGAGAGAGAGAGAGAGAGAGAGAGAGAGAGAGAGAGAGAGAGAGAGAGAGAGAGAGAGAGAGAGAGAGAGAGAGAAAGAGAGAAAGAGAGAGAGAGAGAGAGAGAAAGAGAGAGAGAGAGAGAGAGAGAGAGAGACAGAGAGAGAGACAGAGAGAGAGAGAGAGAGAAGAGAGAGAAAGGGAAAGATAAAAAGAAAGAAAGAGAAAGAGAAAAGGGAAGAAAAGAAAAGAGAGAGAGAGAGAAAGAGACATAAACAGACACAGAGGAAAAGAGATAAAGATAAAGAAAGAAGAAGGAAAGGAAATACAAGGAAAGAAAATAGAAGGAATGAAAAAAAGAACAAAGAATGCGATGAAATGAAGGAGAGAGAAAGAATGGAGGATAGAGAAAGAAAAAGAGAATGAAGAAAGAAGAAGGAAAGGAAATACAAGGAAAGAAAATAGGAGGAAAGAAAAAAAGAACAAAGAATGCGATGAAAGGCAAAAAATACCACCCCTTCCCCCCCATCCCCATCCCCCCTCCATCCCGACCTGCCACCTGTTGCGCACAGCGTCATGCGGGCGGTCGCGTCGGCGGCGGTGGGCGTGGCCAGCCGCGAGTGGGCGTGGCGTGCGAGCCTACAATACCGGGCGAGGTCGCGACGGCCAGCACAGTGTACATCTCGAGTCAACCATGTGCGGGCGGCCAGGATCACCACCCAGCCTGGCGGGATCTCAGGCTCTGCTCCTGCTGCCCCTCCTGCTACTGCTGGTGCTGCTGCCCCCGCCCCCCACAGCCGCCGCGCCCTCCGCCGTGGCCGTTCGCGCCCCCGCCCGCGGCCCGCCTCGCACCCAGTACCTGGAGGCGATTCGGCCCGTCATGCGAGGCAGCGACGCGGCGCCGCTCGAGCCGCATGGTCAGCAGGGCATCCAGCAAGAGGGCATCCAGCAGGGCATTCCAGAGGGCATCCAGGAGGTCCCAGAGATGGTGAGTGAATGGGAGTCGGACCGGGGGACCGGGATATCGAAGGAGGGGGGGGGGAGGACGCTCTTGCGTTGGGGCTGCGTCTGCTCACCTAGAATACCCCTTTCGCCTAGAATACCCCTCACCTAGAATACCCCTTTCGCCTAGAATATCCCTCGCCTAGAACACCCCTTTCGCCTAGAATACCCCTCGCCTAGAACACCCCTTTCGCCTAGAATACCCCTCACCTAGAATACCCCTCACCTAGAATACCCCTTTCGCCTAGAATACCCTTCGCCTAGAACACCCTTTCGCCTAGAATACCCCTCACCTAGAATACCCTTTCGCCTAGAATACCCCTCGCCTAGAACACCCTTTCGCCTAGAATACCCTTCGCCTAGAACACCCTTTCGCCTAGAATACCCTTCGCCTAGAACACCCTTTCGCCTAGAATACCCCTCACCTAGAATACCCTTTCGCCTAGAATACCCCTCGCCTAGAACACCCTTTCGCCTAGAATACCCCTCACCTAGAACACCCTTTCGCCTAGAATACCCTTCACCTAGAACACCCTTTCGCCTAGAATACCCCTCACCTAGAATACCCCTTTCGCCTAGAATACCCTTTCGCCTAGAATATCCCTCGCCTAGAATACCCTTTCGCCTAGAATACCCCTCGCCTAGAACACCCTTTCGCCTAGAATACCCCTCACCTAGAATACCCTTTCGCCTAGAATACCCCTCGCCTAGAACACCCTTTCGCCTAGAATACCCCTCGCCTAGAACACCCTTTCGCCTAGAATACCCCTCACCTAGAACACCCCTTTCGCCTAGAATACCCCTCGCCTAGAACACCCTTTCGCCTAGAATACCCCTCACCTAGAATACCCCTCGCCTAGAACACCCTTTCGCCTAGAATACCCCTCGCCTAGAACACCCTTTCGCCTAGAATACCCCTCACCTAGAACACCCTTTCGCCTAGAATACCCCTCACCTAGAACACCCTTTCGCCTAGAATACCCCTCACCTAGAATACCCCTTTCGCCTAGAACACCCTTTCGCCTAGAATATCCCTCGCCTAGAACACCCTTTCGCCTAGAATACCCCTCGCCTAGAACACCCTTTCGCCTAGAATACCCCTCACCTAGAACACCCTTTCGCCTAGAATACCCCTCACCTAGAATACCCCTCGCCTAGAACACCCTTTCGCCTAGAATACCCCTCACCTAGAATACCCCTTTCGCCTAGAATACCCCTCGCCTAGAACACCCTTTCGCCTAGAATACCCCTCACCTAGAACACCCTTTCGCCTAGAATACCCCTCACCTAGAACACCCTTTCGCCTAGAATACCCCTCACCTAGAATACCCCTCGCCTAGAACACCCTTTCGCCTAGAATACCCCTCACCTAGAACACCCTTTCGCCTAGAATACCCCTCGCCTAGAACACCCTTTCGCCTAGAATACCCCTCGCCTAGAACACCCTTTCGCCTAGAATACCCCTCGCCTAGAACACCCTTTCGCCTAGAATACCCCTCACCTAGAACACCCTTTCGCCTAGAACACCCCTCACCTAGAAACCCTTTCGCCTAGAATACCCCTCACCTAGAACACCCTTTCGCCTAGAATACCCCTCACCTAGAAACCCTTTCACCTAGAATACCCCTCGCCTAGAACACCCTTTCGCCTAGAATACCCCTCGCCTAGAACACCCTTTCGCCTAGAATACCCCTCACCTAGAACACCCTTTCGCCTAGAATACCCCTCACCTAGAATACCCCTTTCGCCTAGAATACCCCTCACCTAGAACACCCTTTCGCCTAGAATACCCCTCACCTAGAATACCCCTTTCGCCTAGAATACCCCTCACCTAGAACACCCTTTCGCCTAGAATACCCCTCACCTAGAATACCCCTTTCGCCTAGAATACCCCTCACCTAGAACACCCTTTCGCCTAGAACACCCCTCACCTAGAACACCCTTTCGCCTAGAATACCCCTCACCTAGAACACCCTTTCGCCTAGAATACCCCTCACCTAGAACACCCTTTCGCCTAGAATACCCCTCACCTAGAACACCCTTTCGCCTAGAATACCCCTCACCTAGAACACCCTTTCGCCTAGAATACCCTTCACCTAGAAACCCTGTCGCCTAGAATACCCCTCACCTAGAACACCCTTTCGCCTAGAATACCCCTCACCTAGAACACCCTTTCGCCTAGAATACCCCTCACCTAGAACACCCTTTCGCCTAGAATACCCCTCGCCTAGAACACCCCTTTCGCCTAGAACACCCCTCACCTAGAACACCCTTTCGCCTAGAATACCCCTCACCTAGAACACCCTTTCGCCTAGAATACCCCTCGCCTAGAACACCCTTTCGCCTAGAATACCC
>NW_028234404.1:31642022-31649522 GCF_977035675.1 Penaeus japonicus | reverse complement strand
AATTGGAAATGAAAAAAAAAGAGAAAAAGCTATATAGAAATGACAAATGGAGCTAACAGATATGCTTCCCTTCTTATAGACATGATAATGAAAATACCTCGCAGAAAAAAATACCAATCAATTATGTAACCGTAGGAGTCATAACCTCAATAACACATCGATTAAAAAAAAAGCGACAATTATAGTCAAAACACAAACTCATAAGATAATAATGAAGATAATGAAAGATTAAAAAGATAATGGCAAGAATTCCACCTGGATAACTGCAGTGCAAGTGGGAAAGGGTTTAATTATAGAGGATGTGAAAGGGGAAATGGGGTAAGAGAAGGAGAGGGGAAGCGGAGAGGAGAGGAGGAGGAAGGGGAGGGAGAAGAAGAGAGGGGGAGGAGGAGGAGGAAGGGGAGGGAGAAGAAGAGAGGGGGAGGAGGAGGAGGAAGGGGAGGGAGAAGAAGAGAGGGGGAGGAGGAGGAAGGGGAGGGAGAAGAAAGGAGGGGGAGGAGGAGGAAGGGGAGGGAGAAGAAAGGAGGGGGAGGAGGAGGAGGGGAGGGAGAGAAGAGGGGGAGGAGGAGGAAGGGGAGGGAAGAAGAGGGGAGGAGGAGAGAGGAAGGGAGAAGAGAGAGGGGGGAGGAGGAGGAGGAAGGGGAGGGAGAAGAAAGGAGAGGGGGGAGGAAGGGGAGGGAGAAGAAAGGAGGGGGAGGAGGAGGAGAAGGGGAGGGAGAAGAAGAAAGGGGGTGGAGAAGGAAGGGGAGGGAGAAGAACAGAGGGGGAGGAGGAGGAAGGGGAGGGAGAAGAAGGGAGGGGGGAGGAGGGAGGAAGTTGTTGTATGTTCCCCCCCCCCCCACCATATATCCCCACTATCCCCCCCCCCCCCGATTAACTCATTCCTAAAGCTCTCACCGCCCTTGGAATCTCCCCCCAACCCCCCTACACCCTCCACCCCACCCCCACCCTCCCTTTCCCTTCCTCCCCCTCCCCCTTCCCCCCTCCCCATCAACCCATTTCCAACCCCGTCTCCCCACCCTCGGTACCTCCCCCCTATCTCTACCCTCCACCCCCCTTCCCTCCTCCCCTAACCCACCCCTCTATTCTGGATCCCCCCTCCCCCCCCATTGATTATACGATGCCCTTCGAGATTAATTAATAAGAAGGTCAGAGAGGAAGAGACTATACTTTTTTCATAAATATTTTTAGTGGATTGGATGGATAAAATGCATTTTTATATATACTGTTTATATGTATAGGGATAGGTGTGTGTGTTCATTGTTTTTAATGTGTGTGTGTGTCTTTGTGTGCATGTATGCTTGCGTATATATGTATATCTATCTCTCTGTCTATCTATAAGTATATATGTGTATGTATATATATATATATATATATATATATATATATATATATATATATATATATATATATATATATATATATATACATACACACACATACACACACACACAGACATACACATAAACACGCACACATACATACACATACACACACACATACACTGTGTGTGTGTGTACCCCACATGTATCCCTTACAAAAAAACTCAAAACATTATGAGACAGCGGTATGTTTCTTCACGGGTGGCGTTACTCTATGGAACAGTAACCCCTGTGTATACCGTATACATACACTCTTTGACTTTGACTTTGACAAGTTTATTGTAAAAAGTGTTTACTTACATCTCAAAAGGATGAGGTAACATAGGTTATCCTCACCCCAATCTTAGTCCCTTTTTGCGCTCACATATATTTTAGAAAACCTTACAGCTATATCAACATGTTGAAATAGATACAAAGAAGCGGATTAATCACAAGCATATGGGGTTTAATGTTTATATTTTATGAAAGCGATATAACTGTATTAATTTTCCCCCTCACCATGATATGTCCTCTCTTGAGATCATATAATCACATACTTGAATATGTGACGTTCATATGCTTAATTAACAAGACAATACTATGTTCCTGGAGGAAAGAATTTATCAGAATGTAAAAAAAAGAAAAAAAGAAAAAAAAAAAACTTCGCTTTTTAGCTAAAGTTTTATCCTTATTTTCATACAGCATATGACAACCCGTGGCTTATTTTTCATTTTTTGCAAATATAAAGAATTTGAAAAGACGAAATTTCAATTACCGTTAACGGCGTGTCACAGAAAGCCTCTTCACTGAACGATACATTTTATAATGATTGAAACTGAATGAGGTTACGATATGTTACGCTCTTGGATCCGTGATGACAACAGCTGTTTACTCTAGTGATCTTACTTTCTTTTCATGTGGGTGAGCTATCCTGTAGTTATATTTATCATTCAAAATATCTTGATCGGTGTGATGTTCAGAATATTATACCAAACCATACTGTATTATCGGAAACGAAAAAAAAAACAGCAACACAAAAACATCCGGTGTTGTATAGGTAGCACATATATCTCAGAAAAGACTAACCCCCCCCCAAAAAAAAAAAGTGTCTAAAGTATTTTTTGACCTACTTTTCATATTATTTTTCTTCGGTTTGGTCTAGTTATGTGTCTTCACAGGCATAGTAATGCAATTGAAGGATATCAGTAAAAATTCAAATCTCTTCTTTATCTTACCAATGCACTGTGTGTGTGCGCGATGCAGTGTTACATATACACACACACACACACCACACATACACACAACCACCACACACACACACACACACCACACACACACACACACACACACACCACACACACACACCACACACATACACACACTCACTCCACAACTTATATATATATATTTATTATATATTATATATATAAATATATATATATATATATGTGTGGGTGTATGTGTGGTGTGTGGTGTGTGGTGTGTGTGTTAGACATTCATATATTATATTCATATATATATATTATATATATATATATATATATAATATATATATATATATATATATTATTATATATATATATATATATATATATATATATATATAATATATATATATATATTATATTTATATAGAATATTATATAAAAGTTTTATATTAAGGTATTGATATATTAATATGTATAGTATCTTGTTAATGTTAATACAAAATAAATAAATAGATAATGAACAGGTACACCGATTATGTAATGTGTATTGAGTTGAGAATCTTACGAGAAATAAATACGAAAATTTTTACGAGTTTTGTCGACGAAATGCTTATTACTGCATACTATTGAGCAAACATACGAATGACACCTAGACAACAACCATATTTGGGGCTTTGGCCTTTGGTTCTTCGAAGAGAAAAAAAAATGGCTAATTTTAAAAGAAAATAAAATAAGCAATACTTTCTAAAGAAATAAGCAAAGAAATTAATTTAGTCAGTGTGGATTAATTTATGTAAATAGACAACTGAAACTATATACATATATATATATATATATATATATATATATATATATATATATATATATATATATAGAGAGAGAGAGAGAGAGAGAGAGAGAGAGAGAGAGAGAGAGATTGCTAACATGCAGTACAAGAGCCACGCTACCACGAGGTAGAATTATTATTATTATTAATTATTATTACAAATGTAACTATTTCGATAGTATATAATCTCGTGGTCGGAAAGTGTCACTGCAACTACGTTTTTTTTTCTTAATTTTTCTTTTTATTTACGTACGTTTCCCTAATCTTTTCGGTCTCAGGGAACAGAAGATTCTCGTTAACAACAACGTATGATAGAATTCAGAGAGTAAAAATTTACTTCAATTTTGATCGAATCCCGCCGTCATACTCGAACTAGGCCTGAAATCCTGAAATTCTTTCATGTTATATCTATTATGGTGGTATTAGTTAAAGAGCCTTTGGATTATTCATTTGTATTTGTTCGTATTCAATTCAGTTTAGATTTTATTGGTATGTTATCCAGATTAATACATAATAACATGAACCATTACCAAAAAAAAAAAAAAAAAAAAAAATCATTAAGAAGAAGAAAAAAAAACCCTGTTCATCCACCTCTTCCAATGACGTCATGTAGCCGCGTAAGCAACGGGGAGACGGTATTATCCTGTTACTTTCGTCAATAAACCCTTCCACTGCCTTATTTGTATGTTATTTCCTTTGCCGGTCCCTTGAGTGTTGCCTATAGTGGCGACGTATGTTCTCGTAAGGATTAGCAGCTTTATCCTTAAGGTATTTTCTCTCCAGGATCTTCGTTGTTTCCTTTCCATTGTCCCATTGTCCTTTTACGAAATATTACTGGAACGACTGCCATGTGGACAAAGGTTAAAATCAATACGCCATCTGTCAATAACTCTCTCGCTGCAATGCATGTATGTATCCTTTGCCGGCATCGTCATCGTCAATCGCACTTTAGGACGGTCGCATGACAATGGCAAAGGACTTGGGATACGGCCGTGAGATGGCAACCCCCTTTGGGCCATAGGGTGTCTCAATATCAGGCTAGTTGTCTCAGATGAAGAGGTGATAGGAGGGTATAGGGACAGGCCGACGGAAGCTTAATTACCTCAAGGAGTTTCGCCTTCCCGTCAGCTGTAACTTCTGATAGATTTCGACCAATGCTCCTCTGCTGTGCAGGGGACTCCATCTTGCATTGAGTGATGGGAATCTATTAGAAATATCTAATGCCTGAATAACATTGCACTGCATTCCCCAAAATACAGACCATGGTCCACTTATTCTTGGGCGAAACGTGATAGGCGAACTCTGTAAATGCTTACCAGACAGTTTCTTTTGCAATACTCGTTGTATTCCTTTGTTGGATTCCTTCGAAATTGCATCTAAATCCAATTCTTCTAGTTCTACAGCTTGGGATCCTCTAGCCTTATAGAACTCGGGAACCAAACTCAAGTCAGGCTTCTAGTCAGGCCCTCGGTGCTCGATCCGGGGAACTGAGCGAGCCAAACCAAGAGGATTAATAGTCTACGATCGTCTTAGATTTTGTTTATATGATAAGTATAATAAGTTATAGTAGTTATTGCAGATACAGCAACATTATTATCAACGCTTTGAAAGTTAGAATTTAGAGGAGGATAATAATAGTAATGTAACCAAAGCGGGAGGGAGACTGGACTGCCTAAGGTAACCAAGGCTGAGTCTGATGAATGAGTTTAGCTCTCCAGGTCACTCTATTTTCCATGCTTGTTTTCCTTAGGTACTAGTTTAGTCATGAAATGCATTTCCCCCTCTTCAGCTGTTTGTAAACAGCGTCTAGAAATATGCCATGATCGTAAGCTATTTCGGCTGTAGAGAGACCCCTTTCCGTCGTTCCTATTCTTTTTTTTTTTTTACTCGTTTAAAAGTTTTAGCTTGACTCTCCATCGCTGGCCTGAACTCTCTCTCTCTCTCTCTCTCTCTCTCTCTCTCTCTCTCTCTCTCTCTCTCTCTCTCTCTCTCTCTCTCTCTCTCTCTCTCTCTCTCTCTCTCTCTCTCTCTCTCTCTCTCTCTCTCTCTCTCTCTCTCTGTGTGTGTATGTGTGTGCGTGCGTGCGTGCTTGTATAGATAAAGATGTATCTTGCCTTATATTGCAGACAATCTGAACTCTGAAGTGCCGAAGACTGTAAAAGACTGAAAAAACAAGGTCCATAGAGATAGTAACATTGACGTGTATATATTCTTCTATAATATCATCATCATCCTTATTTTCACTTGTAGTTATATTTATTTATGTCAAAAAAGGGTTATACTATGAAGAGTTTATGAAACGGATTAAAAATGGATGCAGCGTTTGTAATGTAAGATGAATAATTAAACATTCGCCATGTAAAGCACAGGTTTAGTTTTCTAAAATGGTCACCTTTAAAGACTTTGAACATTCTCGAACTCGACATTATCTGCACGCATCTCCATACGCAGATTGTACACTCTTAGGATGCAAGTTGAGACTGAAGGTGCATTGTTCCAAGATTGTAGCCTTCAACTTTTTTTTTAATGACTCACTTTGGTTTTAACTATCTTGGCCCAAGTAGTGAGTAGTTTGCATGCTTATCTTTGTCCTGAATGGTATTTATGTGTGTGTGTGTGTGTGTGTGTGTGTGTGTGTGTGTGTGTGTGTGTGTGTGTGTTTGTGTGTGTGTGTGTGTGTTTGTGTGTGTGTGTGTGTGCGTGTATAAATCAAGGTGTATCGTGCCTTATATTGCAGACGATCAATATCAATTCGATGTCTATCTACTCGGATTTCGGTACATAAATCTCTGTAGAATAAGCCGTGTTTCAGATACATACTTCTACATCTGTTTAGCCTTTCCTTGTTATTCGCTACAGGTCGCACGTGTTTATGCCTAGTTTTCAACTAGAAAGATTAAAAATAGACATTTCAATACAAAACCAATGAGATAAATTACTTGGATCTATTCACCAAAACACATCATTAAAAAACGTAACGTAATGCAGTCATGCCGCCGCCTCCAGGCATTGTATCCAACACGTGCAGACTTGTTTACCTCTTCTGTTCTGTGATTGGTCACAAGCTGGTGACGTCACGAACGAAGAAACGTCAACCTGATATTGAGAGAAATTTCAGCGGAATGGGATGAACTTTTGCATTCCAAAGCTTGCATAATGAGTAGAAGTATGTTCAGATAGAGGTGAACAGAAATTACTGAACTGCTTACGTTGAATTACATTATAAACAAAATAATATTTTTTTTCACGTGAGAAATTGTAATTAACTAAATTAAAGAATGCAACAGAATCATTTCTATGAGGTTCATATAACAACTGGAAAGAGTATTGCGCTTAAATGGGACGCTATATAGAGGGACATGAACTTTCATTTCAACGATATTGTTAATGATAATGAAATGACCCCGTACATGATATATCGGAGTTTCCCTTAATATTTTCTTTTTCATTTTTCCAAAGTCTAAGCTGCTGCTGTTAACCTCTACAATGGTATAGCTAAGAGGTAAAACATTCTATTTGATACACACTGTAAAACGCTCACACAAACGTACATTGCTAATTTACATTCACTTATTAGATCACACACACACACATACACACATACAGACCTACACACACACACACACATCTACACATCTACACACCTACATACACACACACACACACACCTACACCCACACACCCACACCCACACACACACACACACCACACACACACACACACACACGCACACACACACACACACCTACACACACCTACCACAATCAAGATGAAAAGCAAGACCTCAAGCAACCGGCAACAATTCCGTGTTCTTGCGGTTCCTCCTTTTCCCTCGTTGTTTGAAGCGACCGCGAGTCCCTGCACCTTGGTCCTGCAACTTCGATCGGTGGCATGACCTGCAATCGCTAAAGTTGTTCTGGAAAACTTTTGCTGGAAATTTCCGCTCGTTGAAAGGAGGGGAAGGGCAGGGGGAAGGGGGAAAGGGGAAGGGGGAAGGGGGAAGGGGGAAGGGGGAAAGGGGAAAGGGGAAAGGGGAAAGGGGAAAGGGGAAGGGGGAAGGGGGAAAGGGGAAGGGGGAAGGGGGAAGGGGGAAGGGGGAGAGGAG
>NW_028234404.1:31634522-31637022 GCF_977035675.1 Penaeus japonicus | reverse complement strand
TCGGGGATGAATCATTCATGAGATCCGATCTCGTATCAAAAACAGATTACAAGTAGCCTTCACTTTCCTTACCCTCCCCCCCCGCCTCTCCTTCTCCCCCCATCCCATCCCCACTCTTTTTACCTCTCTCGTTGCTGACCTCCTGAGACAACCTGTGGACGTAACAGCTTTTTTTTTCTTTGCTTGTTTTATTGTTTTACTAAGTGCTTCTTTGCTTCCGTAACTCTTGGGGATTTTTACGAGTCCATTTGTTTTACTTTTGAAACTTTCGTTACTTGTGGTTTTCGGTTTTTCCTCTTCGATTTTCTTTTGCATAAATTCTATTTTGTTTGTACGAAGGCTGCAGTTCACGACGGCGTTGAACACACACATACATGCATACACATACACATATGCACACACACACACACACACACACATACACACGTATATATATATATATATATATATATATATATATATATATATATATATATACATACACACACACACACGCACGCACACACACACACACACACACACGCACACACACACACACACCCATAGAACCATAGCCCTATACGTAGACATGCACGCACAGTCGCATGCAGAAACGCACCCACAGCACATTGTATCCGCTCACCTCTCCGGATATGAGCAGATTTGGGAGGTTCGGCCGCGCGATTAAGTCCTTGGTAACTCATCTCCGGGCCCTTAAAGCCTCCACTCGCGAAGACTTCTCCTTTTTTTCCTTCCCTCCACTTTCCTCCATTTCCTCCGTCGCTCGCCTCGGCCAACGAGAACTCCACCGCTCGGGAATGCGATGGGAAGAATGTCATGATCGACTTTTAGCGATACGTCAAGGACTGTTGCTGCTGTTTTTTGTTTTGTTTTTGTTGTTGTTCGCCATTGTTGAAGTCGGGACTAAGTTTAATTAACCGAGGATGAAGGATTTCCAAAGGCGAGGGATTCACGATTCACTAACCACGAATTCACAGATTCATTTACAAGGGATTTACAAACTCAGCTAATATTTCAGACAATAAGATCATTAAATCAAGACAGAAAATAGAATACGTAGCCAAGATACGACCATCCAGATTTTATGGTAAACGATGCTAACCATCCAACCACTTCTTGTACGATAGTTTTCATCACCTTTGTCAAACAAGGTTATTCGTTTTTTTTTGTTTTATTTCTCGTGATTCGATAGTTTATTAGTAAGATTACGTAAAAAAAAGTACCAACAGATTGTGCTAAAAATATACAAGTATTTTGCCCAAGACTCAGTTAATTAATTTCGGTATATTGAATCATATATACCTACAGGTTACCAGTGAGGTTAGAGGATCCACCTACGAGGCAATCCAATACTTGTCTGCAAGGAAATTTATCATCCTTTTAAAATTGATGGTAGACATGTATCTTGGGTGATTTCTGCAAGTGAAATGGACTATAGCAACTCTGCAATACTCAGCTGATATGCGTCTCGAGTGCTACGAGTGAGCAAAGGACATCCTCTTGCCCACCTTGCTCCATCCTTTTTGCAAGGATGGAGAACATCCTGGGAGGAAACGAGCCAATACGTTGCGGAGATAGATCTGCATTTAAAATGGAGATGGAAAAGAAATGAGAGAGAGAGGGGGGAAGAGAGAGAGGGAAAAGAGAGAGAGAGAGAGAGAGAGAGAGAGAGAGAGAGAGAGAGAGAGAGAGGAAGAGAGAGAGAGAGAGAGAGAGAGAGAGATAGATAGATAGATAGAGAGAGAGAACATTGTAAATGGATGAAAACGATTTTTTTTTTGCTTTCTCAAGAGGAAAGGGCTCGCTATAAGATTCATAAGAGCTTAACGGTATCTATTTTCAGACCTGCCTCGGATTTTTCCTGTCTCTTTCCCCTCTTATCACTCGTGTCACAGGATTTTATAAAGATAACATGTTTTTTTTTCTTTGATTGGTGACGATCTATCCTTTTATTCTCGTATACGTGAAAGCACACACACACACACACGCATACTAATACACACACGCATACAAATGTGTGGTGTATATGTATGTATACACATGTAGATGTACGTGTGTGTCTGTACGTGTGTGACTGTATGTATGTGTATGTACGTGTTCCAAACCTAATCGCTAAGGTGGAAAAGTTCGTAGCTAAAACATGACGTGAAGGTATATACACGCAATCAAGATCTAAAGCCGTTTGCACTTTGATGATAGACATTGCACACTTTTCGAATCAAATTTGTTCCTTCTACGTTTTCGACACTAAAGTTAATTACAAATCTTTATCGCAAGGTCGAGCTATATCGGAGTGACATGCAAGGAAATAAAGTTTGGCAGACAGTATTTTTTTTTAATTCAAATGTCTATAACAGAGTGGTAATTCGGACTGTATTTATATGTGCACTCGGGCACAAGTAATCGGTCGTCTAGATAATGCGTTTTTTTTCTGGTAAGTGAGCTGGCAATACGGGAGTGGGAAGAGTGAATATTATACTAGTAGCTCTCCACTTAATAA
>NW_028234404.1:31622022-31629522 GCF_977035675.1 Penaeus japonicus | reverse complement strand
TTTTTATTCAGCCTCAGCATCTTTCTCTCCTATTATCCTCAAACTTTATTGATTGGATCTGCTCATCTAAAAACACTTTCTATTCAGTTTCTTTGTTATCGTTTTGTCCCGTTTTCTTTGATTCCTCGTCTTTTTTTCTCTCTTTTTTACGAGTTGGATTATTGAAAAAGGTTTTCACTTACTCTCTTTTTTTTCTATTTTCTTTCTTTTTCTCTCTCTGTCTCTGCCTGTCTCCTCTCTCTCTCTCTCTATTTATCTGTCTGTCTATCTTTCTCTGTCTCTTAATCTCTCTCTCTCTCTGCCTCTGCCTCTCTCTCTCCCTCTCTCTTTCTTTCTCTCTCACAAACATTCTCTCTCTCACTCTCTCTTTCTATCTATCTATCTCTATCTCCCTCCCCCCCCCCTCCATCCCTCTTTCTATACCCATCTAACCCCCCTTCCCCCCTCCATCTATCTATCTACCCGCCTCTCTCTCCCACCCACAAGATGACCCCGAATGACCCCTCTTCTCTCTCTTCCAGATGGACCTGCAACGGCGAGGCAACGGGGATGGTCGGCTCTACTGGCGGTGTTATTTCAACGCGGTCTCCTGCTTCTAGTCGGCGGGTCACGTGCTACGGTGTAGAAGCCCCGACCATATAAACAAACAAACAAACAAACAATCGAATTTGCTGGAAGACAGAGATGGTTACTTGACACTTGATAAATCTATGCGTGGTATCTCTTTTTTAATGTTTATTATAAGCAGTTGTACTTATTTTGATTAGATTTCTATTTCGATAGCATGGTGTTTGGATGCTTTAACAGGTGTCTGGATGCTTTAACAGGTGTCTGGATGCTTTAACAGGTGTCTGGATGCTTTAACAAGTCTCTGGATGCTTTAACAAGTGTCCGAATGCTTTAACAGGTTTCTGGATGCTATAACAGGTGTCTGGATGCTATAACAAGTGTCTGGATACTTAAATGAGTGTCTGGATGCCATAAAAAAGTGTCTGCATGCTATAACAAGTGTCTAGATACTTATACAGCTGTCCGGATGCTATAACAAGTGTCTAGATGCTATAATAAGTGTCTAGCTGCTTATACAGGTGTCTGGATGCTATAACAAGTGTCTAGATACTTATACAGGTGTCAGGATGCTTTAACAGGTGTTTGGCAGCTTCACCAAGTGTTTAGTTCTCAGAAGATTAACAAACCGCTGTGAAACCGGATATCATTGGGTCCTTGACCTCTTCAAATATAATAATCCAAACATCATTTTCCTGTAATATCGTTTTCCCTTTTGTGATTCATCAAGGTTACCGTGTTGTTTAAAATGCTGTACATATACTTAGGGAAGTGTTGTCATGACTCCCATTATTCAGTTACATAATCGGTGTCGATCATGAATCAGGCAAAATGCATGATCTTTCTTTGAGTTCAAGCAACGGGAACACAAGTCATGCACGTGGATTTCGCACCATGTCTCGCGCCCAATCTTGTAATCTTTGGGACATAAAAACGTTTCTTCAGATGATGCATCTCCTTCGAAAACATTTTCTCAAGATTTTTTCAGAAATTATTATGATGTTGAGTATGGTGCATATAGCGATGCAGTAGAAAGAAAAATGATATATATAATCGTCTCTCTCTCTCTCTCTTTCTCTCTGTTTTTCCTCTTTTTTCTCTTCTCTTCTTTCTTTCTCTCTCTCTCTCTCTCTCTCTCTCTTTCTCTCTGCTTTTCCTCTTTTTTTCTCTTCACTTCTTTCTCCCTCTCTCTCTCTCTATCTCTCTCTCTCCCCCTATCTCTCTCTCTCTTTCTACTTTCTTTCTTCATTTCTCTCTCTCTCTCTCTCTCTCTCTCTCTCCCTCTCTCTTTCTTGTTCTCTCTCACAAACATTCTCTCTTCACTCTCTCTTTCTATCGTATCTATCTCTATCTCCTCTCCCCCCCATCATCTCATCCCTCTTGTCTAAATACCCCATTAACCCCCTTCCCCCCTCCATCTTATCTATCTACCCGCCCTCTCTCTCCCACCCAACAAGAGACCCGCGAATGACCTCCTCTTCGTCTCTCTTCCAGCATGGACCTGCAACGGCGAGAGGCAACGGGGATGGTCGTCTCTACTGGCCGGTGTTAATGTTCAAACGACAGCGTCTCCTTGCTTCTAGTCGGCGGAGTGTGCGATCACGTGCGTTCGGTGTAGAAGCCCCGACCATATAAACAAGGACAACAGAAACAAACAATCGAATGATTGCTGGAAGATGCGAGATGGTTACTTGTACACTTGATAAATCTATGCGTGTGTATCTCTTTTTTAATGTTTATTATAAGCAGTTGTCACCTTATTTTGAATTAGATTTATATTTCTCGCATAGGCCATGCGTGTTTGGGTGCTCTTAACAGTGTGTCTGGCATGCTTTAATTAAAGTTAGATGTCTGGATGCGTTTATACAAATGTTCTTTGGTATGCTTTACACATAGTGTCTGGATGGCTTTAACAAGTGTCCGCGCATGACTTTAAAAACAGGTTTTCTGGTATGCTATAACAGGTGTCTGGTATGTCTATAACAACGTTTTTTGTGTGCTGGATATTTAAATGAAGAAGTGTCTTCCCTGGATGCCATAAAAAGTTGTCTGCTGTCTGGAAACAAGTGGTCTAGTATACTTATACAGCTGTTACTGTGATGCTATAACAAGTGTCTAGATGCTATAATAAGTGTCTAGTCTGCTTATATAGGTGTTTGGATGCTATAACAAGTGTCTAGATACTTATACAGAGTGGTCAGGGATGCTTTTTAACAGGTGTGATGGCAGCTTCAACCGAATGTGTTTAGTTCTCGCAAGAGATTAACAAACTCGCTGTGAAACCGGATATCATTGGGTCCTTGGGAACCTCTTCAAATATAATAATCCAAACATCCATTTTCCTGTAATAGCGTTTTCCCTTTTGTGATTCATCAAGGTTACCGTGTTGTTTAAAATGCTGTGAGAGACATATACTTAGGGGAAGTGTTGTCATGACTCCCATTATTCAGTTACATAATCGGTGTCCGATCATGGATATCAGGCAAAATGGCATGATCTTTCTTTGAGTTCAAGCAACGGGAACACAAGTCATTGCACGTGGATTTCGCACCTTGTCTCGGCGCCCAATCTTGTAATCTTTGGGACATAAAAGAATACGTTTCCTTTACAGATGATGCAATCTCAGTTTCGAAAACATTTTCTCAAGATTTTTTCAGAAATAATTATGATGTTGAGTATGGTGCATATAGCGATGCAGTAGGAAGAAAAATTATATATATAATCGTCTCTCTCTCTCTCTTTCTCTTTCTCTCTGTTTTTCCTCTTTTTTCTCTTCTCTTCTTTCTCTCTCTCTCTCTCTCTCTCTCTCTCTCTCTCTCTCTTTCTCTCTGCTTTTCCTCTTTTTTCTCTTCTCTTCTCTCTCTCTCTCTCTCTCTCTCTCTCTCTCTCTCTCTCTCTCTCCCCCTATCTCTCTCTCTCTCTTTCTACTTTCCCTCTTCATTTCTCTCTCTCTCTCTCATTCCTTTGGTTATTCTGCAATCACGAGGCTGTGGGACCCGACTGCAGTGTTGCCAGACACGTTTCCGGACCTTGATTGCAAATCCTTGGTGTGTCTTCACAATGGTGTGTTGCATCAATTGCGTGTTTGTATAATTAGAAATTATTATTTATCACCGACAATCTATATCATGTCTGCTCTGAAATGTTGCGAATTGTAATCGTATAATAAACGTTCAGATAGGATTTCCTTGTTTTTGTCTTTGACCCAATGAGTGCCAGAGGGGCTGGCACGATTTTAGATACCTCAGATGCACTACACATGCACACGCACTCACGTACGGGCGCACAATTACACAAATGCACACACACACACACACACACACACACACACACACACACATACACACACACACACACAAACACACACATAAACACACACACACACACACACATATAAGCACACACACAAGCACAAACACATACACACACACACACATAAACACACACAAACACACACGCACACGCATATTAGTTCTTTACCAATATGTCTAAAGAGGAAAATCTCTAACCAGTGAGTCCTCCCCAGCATAGCACATGGGTGAGAAACATGGACTAAATTACTTGTTAATTAAGAAAACAATAATAATGGAAATAAATAGAAAGGATCGTGCTGAGAATCACACTTAAGAGACAGAAGGAAGAATCTTGGATTAAGGAAGAGACCAAGGAAGAAAAATATATTTAAGAGCTTCCAAAACATCGGAGCGGCGCGGCGGACAGGTCATAAGACAAGACAATTTGTGGACAAAATAAACAAAAGGATGAATGTGACACAGGAAGACCGATGAAATGGCTTGTGGAAGGATAGAGCGATGAAAGAACGAAATTCAGGAGCCAGCGTTGGAAACAGAGGATGTGAGACCAGAATGCAGGTCATATATATATATATTTATATATATATAAATATATATATATTATATATATATACTATATATATATATTATATTAAATATATATAATATATATTAGCATATATTATGGCATATTTGGATATGTATATACACTCTATATATTATAATATTTTTATATATATATATATAATATAAAAATATATAATATATATATATATATATATTATATATGCATATATATGGATATGTTATATCATACATATGATATATATTTTATATATATGTATATATATATTTATATAAAATATATGTTTTGTGTGTGTGTGTGTGTGTGTGTGTGTGTGTGTGTGTGTGTGTGTGTCAGTGTGTGTGTATATATATACACATACACACACAGACACACAACACATATATATATATATAGATATATATATTATATATATATATATATATTTTTGATATATGTATATAAATAGGGGGGGGGCATATCCAATCTATATGCATCATATAATATATATTATATATTTATATATATATATATCATTATATATATGTGGATATAATATATATAAGCCATGCATATAACTCATCGTATTCATCCAATCATAATATGGGCTTATACTTATATATAATATATTTTTTATAGAAATATATATATATAAAAAACATATATAAAATACATATATTATATATATTTATATATATAAAATATTATATTTATATATATAATATATACATATACATATATCTAGCTCCTCTATCTATCAAATCTATCTATCTATCTATCTATCTATCTATCTTATCTATCTATATTATAAATAGATATATATAATAAAATATATATATTATATAGATTATATATATTTATATAATCTTTGTGAGTGCGTGATTTGTGTGCATGTGTGTGTGTTTGTGTGTGTCGTGCGTGTGTGTCTGTAGATATGTATATATTTTGAGATATATACTATATATTTATATATATAATATATACATTTTATATATATAATATAAATATATTTTATAAGATAGTTATATATATATATATAAATAATATATGTATATATATATAGTATTTAATATATTTATATATATGGAATATATAAATATATATATATATATATATATATAGATATGATATATATATGTGTGTGTGTGTGTGTAAGGGTGTGTGTGGGTGTGTGTGTGTCTGTGTGTGGTATATCATTCATACATAACATATATATTGATATTATATATATTATATATATTTTTAGTTAGAGATTTAGTTATGTTGTCTGTGACATATGTACAACAACACTACACACACACACACCCACACACACACACACACACACCAACACACACCACTAAACACACACAGATATATTTATAATTATATCACTATAAATTTTATTATTTATAAATAAAATATATAAATTTATATTTATAAGTAAATTAATAATAAAATTTTTAAATATATATATATAAATATAAATTTTATATATCTATATAAAAATTTTTAAATATTTATTTAAACAATTTATGTATATAAATAATTAAATATATTTTAATAAAGTATAGATTATATATTGATTTATATATAAATATTATTATTTATTATAATAGTAAAATAACCTTAAATATTAATATGTATTTTATGTATATATTTAAATTCTATATAATAATATATATATTGAGGATCAATATATTTTTGATATTTTGCTTTATTTTTTATTTGTGGTTATTTCTTTTATTTATAGATACATTGTATTTGTATGTAGAGTCTTTTAGACTGTACATATTATTATATACATATAACATAAAACATATATTTATTTATTAATTTATATATATTTAATATAAATTGTAAAATATATATATTTTAAATTTTTTATGTAATACGGTATATATATATATATATAGATAAAAATAAAAGAAAATTATATTATACTCTCTCATATATAATATATACATATATAAGAAAGATACAAAAAATATATATCTAAAATAAAAATATATTATATCTTTATATTTTTAAATGGAAATTATATATATACATATATAATAATAATATATAAATAAATTTATAAAATAAATATACAATATTTAGAGTTTATTGATAAATTATGTGTTAATTTTATATATACTTAATTTTAATTAAATAAAAAATGAATATTACTACACACACTCAACCACACACACACACACACACACACACACAAAACACACACAAATTTGTAATATAAATAATCAACAATATTTAAAAATATATATATATAAATATACATAAATATTTATATATAACAATAAATATGTGTTTAATGATAAATATGATTTCCTTTTCGGTTATATAAATACATTTGTATAATGTTGAAAATATATATACAATTATATGTTACAACATAAAATTTATAATATATGTTTCAACGTAATATATATATTAATAAATATATATAAAAAATATAAAATACTATAAAAATTATTTAAAATATATATATACATATTTCAAATTACTATTTATAAAAAAAATATATAGAGTTTTATCTATGTTATATATAAAAATATCTAAAGATAAATAGTAATGAAATATAGACACATCTCACACATCACACTCACACACATTACACACTCACACACAAATAAATATATATATAATATCATTTAATATAGATTGATATATTAAATATCCGTATGTATGTATATCATACCATAAATATATATATAAATATATATTTATATAATATATAAAGCTATATATATCAATATTATATATCACTATAAATAGTTATTTATATAATTAATTTTTTAATATAATATATAGAATTACTGAATATATACTATAACAATTAGTTAAAAAATATATATGCATAAATATATCATAATATATATATATATATATATATTTTAACTAAATTATATATATATAAATATATATATATTTAAATATTTTTAAATATATAATAATAATCTCAAAAATATATTAAATATATCTATATATACATATACATTTATAGTTACATACACACACACAGATATACTTTATATATATATAATATTATAATTATATATATTATATTTATATTTATATATATATTAGGTTTTT
>NW_028234404.1:31612022-31619522 GCF_977035675.1 Penaeus japonicus | reverse complement strand
CTATATGTATATGTATCAATCAATCAATCTCTTCTCTCTCTCTTCTGTCTCTTCTCTCGCTCTCTCTCTCTCTCTCTCTATAGTTATATATATATCTATGATATAGCAATATATATATTATATTATATTTATTTATAATAATATATGTTATCTATATATACACCCACATATATATACACCACATACACATTTGTTTACACCCGACACACAAAAACACACAACACACACACACACACACCACAAACACACATACGCATATATATATATACACTATATATATACATATATATATATCTATATATTCATACATACATATTATTTATATATATACATACATATATATATATATATATATATATATATATATATATATGCGTGTGTTTGTGTGTGTGTGTGAACAAAAAAATATATATGGCAGCTATATCACGAACATATTTTTATATAATGAAAATCATAGAAATGAATAATTCTTTAAACATTCCTAAAACAAAGTATGAGTAGATAATAAACAAAAGTTAACAATTTTCATAAAACACAAACACTTTTTTTTGTTTGTTTGGATTCGATTAGAAGTTTGAATTGATTAATAATTATGTGGGAAAAGGAAATGGAGGTACACCAGAGGTCATGGGAATATAATGGGTAGGAGTGAGGCACGAGGAGGGTAACCGAATAATGGCCTTTCTCATTGCCTATCAAGAGGGAATAATAAACACGTACTTTAGGGAGAAAAAGATAATGAAAAGGACAAGCCACACTAAAGGGGGGTTACACACACAAGTGAAAAGACTTGCAGAATGTACAAGACTAAGGTACTACCCAAAGAAGTCGTAGCTAAACAGCATAAGGTAACACATTGATTCGGGGAGTGCGGGAACTATGGAAGAGTGATAATGATGTGAGAGACGATTACGGAGAAGATACCGAGAGAGAAAGTCTCCATATTAGTACAGCAGTTTGGTTTCATGCCGGGACGAAACGCAACAGATGCTATCTTCGCCCTGAGGCTATTGATGAAGATCAGCGGGGCCTACACTGTGTTTTCATCGACCTCGAGAATGCATATGATACTGTCCCGAGACCAAAAGAGGTGGATGAAAAGTACACCAGACTCATCCAAGACATGTGCCACGGAAGTCTAACGAAGGTGAGAATGTACACTTGTACAGTAGGAACCACAGAAGACATCGACGTGAGGATGTGACTCTACTAGGGGCCGGCATTGAGCCCTCTCCTGTTCTCAATTGTTATAAACTGCCTAACAACCATTCCAGAGGGAGGCGTCATAAGATATGCTATTTGCGGATGATGTGGCTGTGGGGAGAGACCAGAGAAGGGACTGTGGAGAGGGCATATGAATGACAGAGAGCGATGGAAGATCAGGGAATGTGAGTCAGCAGACAGACGACAGAATGCCTGTGCATGAGTAACCAAGCTGGAGCGAAGCGGAGAGAGAAGTAGTGAAGATAATCCAGGCAGGGAGTTACGCGTGGAGGAAGGTAATACTAGTAATACGCGATATATAGATACCAGCAAAGTTGAAAGGAAGTCTGAACAAATGTATGGTTTGCCCTGCTATGCCATACGTCCCGTATGGAAACGGTGGCAGTGACAAAGAGCCATGAAAGGTAGAAAGAAGGAAGTGACAGAAATGAAAAGACTGAAATATTTCTTAGGGAAAGCGAAAATGAACCGATTGGAGAATGTGGTAGATTAGTTAGTCTCACGGGGAAACAGAAAAAAAAACGATTGAAATGGCAAGGGCACGTGGCGAGGAGAGAAGGAGGTGGGGAGACTGCACGAAGGAGCTGGGGGCTGAGGGAGGAGATTGTGCGAGGCGGAAGCTACTGGATGAGGACCATCGGCACAGGCGACTCCTTCTAGTCGGATGATAGCTCGAAAGAAGGCGAAGAAATATATATATATATATATATATATATATATATGAATGAATATATATATATATCATATAGTTTCTATATGTTATGTATCAATCAATCAATCTCTCTCCTCTCTCGTCACTCTCAACTCTCACTCTCTCTCTCTCACTCCTATTAAATATATATATATATATATATATATATATATATATATATTATATATTATACTATATATACACACATATATATACACACATACACATTTGTTACACACAGACACTCAAACACACACACACACACACACACACTACACACACACACACAGCACACATATATATATATATAAATATATAAATATATATAATATATATATATACACACAATATATAGATATATATATTATTGAGAGATAATATATATATTGAGTGTTGTGTTGTTGTGGTGTGATAACATAAAATGATATGATGGCACTAATCACGAACATATTTTTATATAATAAAATCATAAAAGAAATTATTCTTTAAACATTCCGAAACAAATATAGTGGATAACAATCAAAAGTGAACAATTGGCATAAAACACAAACACTTTTTTTTTGTTTGTTTGGATTCGAGTAGAAGTTTTAAAGTGATTTATTATTGTTGGGGGGAAAAGGAAATGGAGGTACACCAGAGGTCATGGGAATATAATGGGTAGGAGTGAGGCACGAGGATCGGTAACGAAATATTGGGCCTTTCTCATTGCCTATCAAGAGGGAATAATAAACACGTACTTTAGGGAAAAAAGATAATAAAAAGGACAAGCCACACTAAAGGGGGGTTACACACACAAGTGAAAAGACTTGCAGAATGTACAAGACTGTAAGGTACTACCCAAAGAAGTCGTAGTTAAACAGCATAGGGTAACACATTGCTTCGGGGAGTGTGGGAACTATGGAAGAGTGATAATGATGTGAGAGACGATTACGGAGAAGATACCGAGAGAGAAAGTCTCCATATTAGTACAGCAGTTTGGTTTCATGCCGGGACGAAACGCAACAGATGCTATCTTCGCCCTGAGGCTATTGATGAAGATCAGCGGGGCCTACACTGTGTTTTCATCGACCTCGAGAATGCATATGATACTGTCCCGAGACCAAAAGAGGTGGATGAAAAGTACACCAGACTCATCCAAGACATGTGCCACGGAAGTCGAACGAAGGTGAGAATGTACAGTACACTTGTACAGTAGGAACCACAGAAGACATCGACGTGAGGATGTGACTCTACTAGGGGCCGGCATTGAGCCCTCTCCTGTTCGCAATTGTTATAAACTGCCTAACAACCATTCCAGAGGGAGGCGTCACAAGATATGCTATTTGCGGACGATGTGGCTGTGGAGAGAGACCAGAGAAGGGATTGTGGAGAGGGCATACGAATGACAGAGAGCGATGGAAGATCAGGCAATGCGAGTCAGCAGACAGACGACAGAATGCCTGTGCATGAGTAACCAAGCTGGAGCGAAGCGGAGAGAGAAGTAGTGAAGATAATCCAGGCAGGGAGTTACGCGTGGAGGAAGGTAATACTAGTAATACGCGGTATATAGATACTAGCAAAGTTTAAAGAAAGTCTGAACAAATGTATGGTTTGCCCTGCTATGCCATACGGGACGGAAACGGTGGCAGTGACAAAGAGCCATGAAAGGTAGAAAGAAGGAAGTGACAGAAATGAAAAGACTGAAATATTTCTTAGCGAAAGCGAAAATGCACCGATTGGAGAATGTGGTATATTAGTTAGTCTCACGGGGAAACAGAAAAAAAAAACGATTGAAATGGCAAGGGCACGTGGCGAGGAGAGAAGGAGGTGGGGAGACTGCACGAAGGAGCTGGGGGCTGAGGGAGGAGATTGTGCGAGGCGGAAGCTACTGGATGAAGACCATCGGCACAGGCGACTCCTTCTAGTCGGATGATAGCTCGAAAGAAGGCGAAGAAGTATTATATATATATATATATATAAGAAAATAATGAATTATTATGAATGATATATATAATATATATATATTTTAAAATATTATAGAAATATATATATATATATATATATATACATATATGTATATATAAGTGAATGAATATATATATATATATATATATCAATAAATAAATATATACATATACATATAATTGTATACATACGTACATATATACATATACATAACTTGGCATCCTAGGTGGTGGCACTGTCGAGTGCCACGTGCTCTTACGGCATGTGAGCACCTTTTATATGCTAGTCGAGCTACTCAAGAAATAAATAATACTGCATAATGATTTCCGATTGCTTTTAAATCATCCCTGTCATCTCTTTAATCTTAGCTTTTGATTCGTTTTCTGATGATGTAATTAATTACTACATTACTTGCTCAAGTTAATGATCAAAAGAAAACATTGATTTAATCTATCAGTCTGTATTCATCCTTCCATTTAAATCGTCTATTTCTCGTTATGCAATAGCAAAAGGGATAAAACGATGGTATCCTTAATCAATGTAGCTGGATAAATTCAACCAAATGTAATACATATATGCTAGTAATTCAGGCAAAGTAAAAACATTTGTTTCCCTAATAATCTAACAAACAAAGATATTAAATTCTGGTTAAACTAACTTTAAAAGAATAGATCGAAGCTGCGAAATAGATAATGATTTCTTGCAAAGAACAAACCTATCTGTAGTTTAGATCAACAGATTATTATCACCAGGAGTCCCTTAGACCCTTAACTCCCCTGAAATCGTATAACTTTAATCGTCCAATTAAGAGCGGAATAACCACGTCTGTCGCACGCAGATGCATATTATTGAGTGATTAATAATCTTATTGAGCCACAGAGAATCGGGATTCGGATCTCACAAGAGAATGGCTCGCATGACACCGGTCCCTCGCCGGAGTTGAGCTGTGTCATGAATCACTTGCATGACCTTTTGGCAATTATGTTTCGTGCCGCTGTTGTTGTATCTCACTTCATTAATGTGGGTTTGTGTGTGTGTGTTTGTGTGTGTGTGTGTGTGTGTGTGTGTATGTATGTATATATTTACACACACACACACACACATATATATATATACACATATATATCTACAGTGTATGTGCATACACATACATTATAAATATATGTGTACCTGCGACCCATTTACAATTGGAATCAAGCAGACAAGCCACATGCCGTAGTGCATCCCCTCCGAATATCAACCTTAAAAACACACAGAAAAACATACTCCTTCCAGCTCCCTCACAGTCGCTTTTTCTCGACGCAACGAATCGCCAGAACATTGGTGTTTGCTTTTCAGACATAGACACAGATCCTGTATGGTTATATGATGATGTGGATTTGATAGGAGACATAGAAACAGATAGGGAAAGTAAAGTAAAAGTGTGCAAGTTGTGGTTATATGTGGAAGCGAGTGTATTATGTGTAGTAACATGTTCCTTCGGAAGATATACACAAAAATACACCCAAACACGCAAGTCAAAATACACCCAAAATTAGCAGAAAATAAACTAGACATCAAATCATGTTCTTATCATATCTCAACCCCCTTCCTCCCCTCCCCCCCCAAAAAAAAAAGATAAAAATAAAGAAACAAAAAAAAAAAGGAAAACAACTACAATACGCCCTGAAGTGACCCGATCCCGAGACACAATGCGTCCCGTTTCCGGTTGATTAGGCGATCCAGGTCAATTACCGAGGTCACCGTAGCGGACTTAACTATCCGGCGCCGCATCTTTACCTGTATCAAAGCGGGGGAGGGGGAGGGGGAGGGGAGTGAAAGGGGGGAGTGAAAGGGAGGGAAGGAGGAGTGATGGGGCGAGGGTGAAGGGAGGGAGAGCGTGGGTGGGGTGGGGGGGGGAGGGAAGAAGGAGTGATGGGGCGAGGGTGAAGGGAGGGAGAGGGTGGGAGGGATTGGGGGGGAGGGTGAAGGGGAGAGGGAAGGTGGATGAAGGGGAGAAGAGAAGAGAGGAGAAACTAAAAAAAAAAGAAACGAAAAGAAACGACACAGACAATATGATAGGAGACGAGAAAAAAAAAACGAATACGAAAGACAACGAAACCATTAACTTCCGCTCGCCTATAATCATCAGCAATATGAGTAAATGAAAAACAATGGAATAAACATGAGGAAAATGACGAAGATAAATAAAAATACATCATATTCCTTTACACTGTACTCTTATACTGACTCACCTTCCTATATCTGAAGTAAATATAAAGATACATATATATCTGTGTTTCCGTCTGAGCTATTTACCCTACTTCTTTCCGTTATATCTGGATATATCTATGTATCTTTAGATGAGAATGTGTGTGTCTATGTATATATACATATATACACACACACAAACACATATTCTATGTATATGTATGTGCATGTAGATATATATATATATATATATATATATATATATATATATATATATATATATATATATATATATATATGCGTGTGTGTGTGTGTGTGTGTGATTGTATGTGTGTGTGTGTGATTGTATGTGTGTGTGTGTGTGTGTGTGTGCGCATGTATGTGTACGAGTGTGTCCATGTATGTACAAATTGAAAACTTCTTATCTTGGGAAAAAAAAATCAGATTTATGTTAAATGCACAACAAAGAACGATAAACTAGTAATGAATATTACTTATACAGTAAGTTAGCTACTTAAATAAGATATATGGCTGATATACACACCTACATCCATACCAAACCACATTCACACATATATATGTATGTATGTGTGTGTGTGTGTATGTATGTATGTATGTATGTATGTATATATGTGTGTGTGTGCGTGTGTGTGTATAGAAATAGAATTCTACCTCCCTGATAGGGAATTGAACTCGGGCCCCCTGAGTGAGCGCCCCGGATCCTAACCATATAACCACAACGCTTGTTGTAGTGACATGGTTAGGATACGGGGCTGTCACTCAGGGGGCCCGAGTTCAATTCCCTATCAGGGAGGTAAAATTCTATTTTTACACATACACACACACACACACACACATGCATACACATACACACACACACACACACACACACACATATATATATATATATATATATATATATATATATATATATATATATATATATATATATATATATATATATATATTGATGTATGTTTGTGTGGTTACGTATGCATATATCTACGTATATATAATCCTGTAAACACCTTATTAACGTCTACAGTCAATCTACTGCGAATGAAATAGAAACACGTCGATACAGCATGTCACCTCATATAACGGATTAGACGTCAGAACCCCATTTTCAATATTCACATAATTTAGCGAAATGATTATGCGTTGATAAGTAGGTCTGGATCAGCTGACACGTGACGAATCGAGGCAGCTGCTAAACTCTACGGGAGAAAAACAGCACACTTCCGACCGCTTCTTGTGTAACGGCTCTTGGAACTTGTTAGGACAAATTCTCGTCAACATGTGCAATGCCGTCACGTGAAGGGGAAGAAGGAGGAAGGAGAAAGAGGGTGATAGGGATTGAGAAATTGAATGGGGAGCTTGGAGGAGCTGGGAAGTGAGGGGAGAAGGGGAGAGGTAGAAAGGGATGGAGAGGGGAAGTGAGGGGAGAAGGG
>NW_028234404.1:31589522-31592022 GCF_977035675.1 Penaeus japonicus | reverse complement strand
CTCTCTCTCTCTCTCTCTCTCTCTCTGTTAGTCTGTCTGTCTGTCTGTGTATCTCTCTATCTCTCTCTCTCTCCTCTGTTATCTTCTGTCTGTCTGTATCTCTCTTTCTCTCTCTCTCTCTGTTAGGCCTGTCTGTCTGTCCTGTGTATCTCCTTTATTCCGCTCTCTCTCTCTCTCTCTCTCTCTCTCTCTCTCTCTCTCTCTCTCTCTCTCTCTCTCTCTCTCTCTCTCTCTCTCTCTTTCTCTCTCTGTCTCTGTCTCTCTGTCTCTCTGTCTCTCTCTCTCGTTCTTTCTTTCCTCCTTTCCTCACTTTCTCAGCGATAAGAACAATCAAGACAAAGCACGAACTTTCGTGCTTCAAAGAGAGAAAGAGAAAGAGAGTCAGAGAAAGAGAGTAATATATATATATATATATATATATATATATATATATATATATATATATATATATAGAAAGAGGAGAGAGAAGAGAGAGAGAGAAAGAAGAGAGAGAGAGAGAGAAGAAAAAGAGAGAGAGGAGAAAAGAAAAAGAGAGAGAGAGGCAAAAGAGAAAGAGAAAGAGCGAGAGAGAGAGAGGGGAAAAGAGAGAGAGAGAGGCAAAAGAGAGAGCGAGAGCGAGAGAGAGAGAGAGAGAGAGAGAGAGAGAGAGAGAGAGAGAGAGAGAGAGAGAGAGAGAGAGAGAGAGAGAGAGAGTTGAAAGAGAGAGAGAGAGAGAGAGGAGAGAGGAAGAGAGAGTGAGAGAGAGATAGAGATTAAAGAAAGAGAGAGAGAGAGAGAGAGAGAGAGGAAGAGAGAGCAACAGAGAGAGGAAGAGAGAGCGAGCAAACAGAGAGAGAAAGAGAGCAACACAGAGAGAGAGAGAGAGATAAAGAAAGAGAGAGATGAGAGAGAGAGTGAGAAGCGAGATAGAAAGAGAAGAGAGAGAGAGAAGAGAGAGAGAGAGAGAGAGAGAGAGAAAGGAGAGAGAGGGAGAGAGAATGAGAGAGGGGAAGAAGAGAGAGCGAAGAAGAGAGAGAGAGGAGAGAGAGAGAGAAAAAGGAAAAAAGAGGAGAGAGAAAAAGAAGGCGGGAAGAGAAGGGGGAGAGAAGAGAGGAGAGGAGAGAGGAAGAAAAGCAAACGAGGATAAGGAAGAGCAAAAAGAGAAGGAGGAAGGAGGAGAGAGAGGAGAAAAAAAAAAAAAAAAAAAAAAAAGGAAGGAAAGAAAAACCCCAGGAACATTTTCTTCCTCCCCTAAGGCCTGTAACGAGGAATTTCCTTTTTTTTTCCCTTTTTTTTTTCTCCTCTCTCTCTCCTCTCTCTCCTCCTCTCCTCTCTTCTCCCCCTTTTTCTCCCCTTTTTCCCTCTCTCCTCTCCCTCTCCCTCCTCTCTCTCTCCCCTCTTCTCTCTCACTTTCCTCTCCTCCTTTCCACCTTTTCCTTTCCACCCCCCTTTCTCCTCCCCCCCCCTCCTCCTCTCTCCATCCCTACCCCTCCCTCTCTTTTCCCCTCTCTCTCCCCTCCTCCCCTCTCCCCTCCTCACCTCCTTCTCTCTCTCCTCCTTCTCTCTTTTCCCTCTCACTCCCCCTCTCCTCCCTCTCTCCCCTCCCTCCTCTTCCCCAACTCTTTCTCCTCTCCCCTCCCTCCATTTCTCTCTCCCTCTCTCTCTCCCCCATCTCCCCCCTCTTCTCTTTCCCTCTCCTTTTCTCCCCTTTTCACCTCTCTCTTCTCTCTCTCCTCTCCTTCTCTCTCTCCCCCTCTCCTCTCTCTTTCTTCTACTCTCTCTCTCCTTCTCTCTCTCCCCCTCCTCTGTCTCCCTCGAGTCTCCCCCTCTCTGTCCCCCGTCCCACCCCTAAATCCATCTCTCCTCTTCTCCCATCCTCTCACGCCGTCTTCTGACCCGTACAAGCCTCTAGTCTCCTCTCGTCACCCTCCCCTCTCAACTCTCTCGTTCCCCCTCTCCCTCTCCTCTCTCTCATCTCCTCTCTCTCTCTCTCTCTCTCCGCTCTCTCTCTTTCTCGCCTCTCCTCTCACTTCGCTCGCTCTCTCGTCCTTTCTTTTCCTTACTCTCGCGCACTTCCAACTCTCTCTCTCTCTCTCTCTCTCTCTCTCTCTCTTGCCTCTCTCTCTCTCTCTCCTCTCCTTCACTCTCTCTCTCGCTTTCTTACTCTCTCTCTCTCTCTCTCTCTTTCTCATACTCTTTCTCTCTCTCTCTCCCGTCTCGCTCATCTCTCCTCCACCCTCTCACTCTCTCTCCATCCTCACCTCACCTATCACTCACTCTCTCCACCTCAGCTTCACTCTTCATTCTCTCCTCTCACTCACTCCCTCTCAACACCCTCTCCACCTCAACTTCTCTCTCTCTCTCTGTCTCTGTCTCTGTCTCCGTCTCTCTCTCTTTCTTTCTCTCTCTGTCTTTCTCTCTCTCTCTCACTGTGCGTGTGTGTCTTTCTCCGTTCTTGTTTTCGATTTTATTTTCAATTTTTATATATTTTTTAGAAATATATTTAGACTTTTGTGATTTT
>NW_028234404.1:31564522-31567022 GCF_977035675.1 Penaeus japonicus | reverse complement strand
CTAGCCACCTGGCAATCTGCAAATTAGCCACCTGACAACCTGCAAGCTAACCACCTGGCTTGTGTTTAACCCACTCCACGCTTCAACTCTCCGACACAGAAAACGGAATAAAGAGAAATAGAAAATGAGAGGCGCAGAGGTCGCGGGGTTAATGGCCTAACCGCTCTCACTTTCAGATAAACAATAGTGAAAAAAAGTTTGTAAGACACAATATACGTGATTTTTTTTTCTTTTTTGATTCGTTTTAAATTCTATATTTCTTTCCTTCCTTGTTTTTTTTATTATTTTTATTTTTTTATTTTTTTTATTCTTGGCCCTGTATTTCTAATAGGCGTGACATAGTTGACCAATGATTTCAATACATTTCTTTTCCTTTCTTCCATGACAGGTTACGAGCTTAATGGATGTATTTGCAATGCAATTGTTATGACTAAGCATGCATTTTGTCTTGGTGAGACATTTCGCTGCATGACTGGGGGGAAATATTGCAAATAACTGACATTATATTTGGAAACGTTGTATCAACGTCACAATTCACAAAAGATTATAACACTAATATATTCATGAAGACATTAAACAAATTCAGCTGTATGTTTCTATATAAAACAGACATCACGGAAATTTCGAAAGTCATGCACTGATTAATGATCGAAGGAAATATCTTGAGGTGATTTTGGAGGTAAGTGTAGGAACTTTATGCATCCTAAATATTGCATTCCATATCTTTAAGAAAAAGAAAAGAAGAAGAAAAGATATTGATGTCTTTATCTTTCTATCTATCTATCTTTCTAATCTATCTATATATCTAATCTATGTATGCGTGTATATTTACCAACATACACATAAAAAAAGGTGTACAAAACAGACAACAACAAGACAACAAGTTACAACATCACTACTAAACCACATTCAACCCCCTTACTCCACCCCTACCACCCCCCTCCACCCCTACTCCCCCCTACCCCCCAACCCCAACCCCACCCCCCATCCAACCCCTAAAATCGACATGACCGGAAGTCTCCCATTTACGTGTAGCCTCGAGAACCGTAGTCCGGGTGAAAACAAGCACGCCCTTAATTGCATAATAACCGCCCGTAGCCTCGTATTGCTCACCCTTCATAGACCTACGTCCACTGTCTGACGTGGAAGAAGGCCTCGGGGGTAAAAAGTGAAACCTCCCCCCTAAAAAAATAAAAAAACAAAAAAAAAAACAACGTCACTATTACTAGGACTAAGGGTGAGCTGTACGTGGGTGACGGGGGGGGGGGGGAGGTAGGAGTGACGGGAGAATTTATTTTTTGTATGTTTGGTTTTCAGTTCTGATTTTTTTTTTATGTGGTATAGGAATTCAGTGGGCTTAGTTGTTGTTTTTTTTAGTTATGTTTTTCTCTCTTCCTTTTTCTGTTTTCTTTTATTTTTTTTCTATTCTCTACTTGCTCTCTCTCTTTCTTCTCTCCTCTTTCTCCCTCTCTCTTCTCCTCTATTTCTATCTGTCCTTCTCTCCTCTCTCTCTCTTTCTCTCTTCTCTTCTTCCCTCTCTCTTTTCTCTCCTCTCTTTTCTCTCTTCTCTCTCTCTCTCTCTCTCTCTCTCTCTCTCTCTCTCTCTCTCTCTCTCTCTCTCTCTCTCTCTCTCTCTCTCTCTCTCTCTCTCTCTCTCTCCCTCCCTCCCTCCCACCCTCCTTCCCTCACATCCTTCCCTCCTCTTTCCCTTTATTTTCCTCCTTCTTAATCCCCCTTTTCTCTTCTCCACCCCCCCCCCCGCCCCTTTTTTCAGACAGATAAACAAAAACATCTTCAACCGCCAACTGACGATCGATCTTCCAGCGTGAAAGTAACAGGCGCTCAAAATCCCATTCTGAAAGACGAATTAAAGAGCCTCGAGTTTCATCCGCTCAGCTCTGTTTTTGTTTCCAAAGAAATTCGCTGTGAAATTGTTTATCGTTCTGATCTATGTCTGCCCGTCTTGATTCGCCATAATCTAGATGAATCGGAGACGCCATAGTGACAGCACTAAGCATTATAGATTACTGTGCGGCTCACGCTTTCCTTTTGTTTCGCTTTGTTTACGTGTGGTCGCACGGCGTCTCTGTTGCCATGGTGACGGCGGTATACCTGAGGCTGATTAAGGCGTAATTGTTACCGTGGAAAGCTTATGACAAGTGTTTGTACATCCTTGTTAAATGCGAGAGAAAGCGCTAATTACCAAGTTTTTGTCCGACTGGTCAGCTAATACCTACCGTCGAAAGAACTAAATTTGTTGCAAACCATTTGAGCGCTTGTTGAACTCGACTGCAATCACGATATATAACAAATATAATACCTCTTATTCGATTTCTTTATTCATATACATCTTCAATGTCTATTCAAAGTTTCTTGTCATCATGATCAGAAAAATAGCAACAGCAACATCACAGCATGAACAGCTGTCAGATCACAACCGCAATAACTTCTTATAACTGAAACATAGCCTCTGTTTTTCTCTCTCGCCTCTTATCTCTCT
>NW_028234404.1:31542022-31557022 GCF_977035675.1 Penaeus japonicus | reverse complement strand
TCTTCTTCTTCTTCTTTTTTTTTTTTTTTTTTTTTTTTTTTTTTTGGGGGGGGGTAAGTAGGACGTTAGTAGTTCCTGTTGTTCTGACGTTTCTCTCTTTTCTGTATATATTTTTTTCTTTTGTTTTTCCTGTTTTTTTTTCTTCTTTTTCTGAGATTTTCTTTCGTTCTTTAGATTTGAGTTTTTTTTTTTCTTTTTTATCTCTGCCTTTGTTTCACGGTCTTTCTCTTTTTGTCTTTCCCACGCCCCACTCTCTCTCTTTTACTTTTCTCGCTCTTTCTTTCTCTTTTAGTCCTCTCTCTTCACATCCTTTCTCTCTCTCTCTCTTTCTCTTTGTTTCTCTATCACATTCTTTATCTTTCTTTTTGTCTTTCTCCCATCTCTCTCTCTCTCTCCCTCTTTCTCTTTTTCTCATTTTCTCCTTCCCTTTCTTCAATTGAGCAGCCCCCCCCCCCCCGAGAAAAAAATAAAGATAAATTGATACGTTTTTTGGTCATTTGGGGTTTTAATTAGAAAATAAAACGACTAAACTTCAGAGTATAAAAGGTTTCTAATGATTTAAAAATTACAAAAGAAAAAAAAAAAAATAGAAATTGACTCGTGAGACATTTAAGATGAAAGAAGAATTGCTGAAGGAAGTGTCATCTATCAATAAATATTATCAATTAGTGACGCTTTCCGGGTGTCAAGAGAGATTTTTGGATTCTTGTGGGGAAACTGTCACTCGATTTCCATTAGAGAAGAACAGTATTTCTTTTATGATTTTCTATGGTGCCATTTAGGAGGGTGTTTTTTTTTTTTTTTTTTTTTTTAGAATATATTAGGGAAATTGTATCAAAACTTGTGTCTGTGTTTGAGCAAAAGGGTGGAAATAGCAGTGAAAGAATTGTTGTATTTACATTCACGTTGGATGAAAAAGAATGTCCGATTCTAAGCATTCTTGAAAGGTATTAATTTCTCAGGTAGTTTTTCCATTGAGGATATTATGACACATGTAAGAACGGTATGAATGAAAATGAACAACTCCACAATGCAGAAATCACAACTAACAATCCATCAAAATCACGTAAGAAGATCCGAATCACCAAAGAAACATCACCAATCCCCATTCACAATTTTATTTTTTCATTTCTACACATACACACACACAATCACACATCCCCTCCATTCAGGACCTAACCTAACCTAACCACCTCATCTCCTCTCACACAGAATGCGGTATCAGTCGCTTTAACAAGCACAGACAACCTCGTCCATTAAACCAAGACGCCACAGCCTATGGAGACAGCGGGGGAGACCCTTGGAACAACAACAATGACGACAGAAACAACGACAACAACTTCTCGCAACGACTACGGACGAACAACAGAATGATGGTCTTTGAAGATACGTCGACCGGTCGCATTGTCGGGGGCAAGGAGAGCGTGCCCGGAGCATGGCCGTGGCAGGTTAGAGGGTTGTTCGTATGTGTGTTTGTGTTTGTGTTTGTGTGTGTGTGTATGTAAGTGTTTGTGTGTGTGTGTGTTTGTGTGTGTGTGTGTGTGTTTGTGCGTGTGTGTTTTTGTATGTGATCACGTGCTCCATAGCTAGGTTAAGAGGTATCTTAGTGGATAAGTAGGTCGGTAGATAGAGAGAGTGAGATGGAGATGTTACAGACATCATACTAACTAGACGGATAATGATAATGATAACTTAGGGTGTGGTGACAGCCTCTTGTGACTACAAGTCAGATTGTGGCTGTCTGTTTATTGTGCTTCTAAATTACCCCCTGTGTGCAAGGAATGGCCGGGGTTACCATCCACACACAGTGGGGGATTGAACCCGGGTCAGCAAGATTACCAGTCAGCAACAAACAGATAGAGAGAGAGAGAGAGAGAGAGAGAGAGAGAGAGAGAGAGAGAGAGAGAGAGAGAGAGAGAGAGACAGACAGACAGAGAGAGAGAGAGAGAGAGACAGACAGACACAGGCAGAGACAGACAACAAAACAGACAAGACAAAGAGACAGACACACACACACACACACACACACACTAACACACACAGACACTCACACAAACACACCATCCAACTCCCCAACATGTACAAGACATGTTCACCAGCCAAGCCTCTCCCCCCCAGGTTTCCCTTCAGCTGATCCATCCTCGCTGGGGTCGAATCGGGCACTGGTGTGGTGGAGTACTGGTGGACGAGCGTTGGGTGGTCACAGCCGCCCACTGCATCAACAAGTAGGTTCTGATCGAGTTAGATGTTGAAGATGAGAAGAAAGTTAGATTTAATTTCTGTTGCTTTAAGATATTTGAAGGTAGACTATGTCTTTGTGTTTCGAAGACGTTGTAAGTTGGGTTATGTCTTTGTGTCTTAGATGTGTTTAAAGTTAGATTACGTATCTGTATCTTAGATATATTTAAAGTTAGATTGTGTTTCTGTATCTTAGATTTATTTAAAGTTGGATTATGTTTCTGTATCTTAAATTCATTCAAAGTTAGATTGCATCTCTATATCTTAAGGACATTGGAAGATTTGACTTTATCTTTGTATCTAAAAAAACATTCAAAGTTAGACCTTATCACTATATCTTAAGACATTCGCTTCTGATAGAAATCTAGTAATGATTAATTATTGCCTTTAATAAAATTGCAATGATAAATCAAAGTTCATGAGGTATGCATGATTTGTTTAGTAAAAGTAAGATTATCTATGAATTTATTTTGGTAGTTATAATAATTGGAGCTTTTGGTTTGCCTTGATATTTAGATGTTAGATCTAAATATTTTACTTTTCAAAAAAAAAAAAAAAATGCTCGATTTTTTCATGAACGAAATAAATAATTCCTCAATCTCATCACTTCTGCTTATACGTATGTATGTATGGATATATATATATATGCATATATATACATATATATATTTATACATATATATATATATATATATATATATATATACATATATATATATATTATAAATATATATATGTATATATATATATATATATATATATATATATATATATATATATATATGCATATGTGTATAAATGCGTTACTGCATTCTACCATCTTTCTCACATGTATATATATGTATGTATATAACATTTTTTTTTCCCCCCAAACTTGAATCTCGTAATAATTTCCACCTCCGCTCATTCACTCATGAATCCGGGCTTACCTCCGAGCATACGGCACTTTCCTCCCGTCCATCACGATATACTGCATTGATTTCATGATCTTGCAAAGTACACGGATAATTAACAGAGCTTTAGTTTCTTTTATAATATTTCTCATGGCGGGAATAATGGAAAACCGTGAGATTTGTGGGAGTGAAAATGAACGAAAGTTTTTCATCCTTTTTCGGTAAATGTCATTGGTTTTCGGACGGTGACACGGCAGCGGTAACAAGGAAACAATTTGTATTTGTTAAGCTATTATCCTTATTATTGTTATTATTTGTTTTTTTTTTTTGTTTTTTGTTTATTATCGTTAGTATTGTTATTTTTAGTCTGAGGTTGCATAGCATTGAACCTTAAGCTTTTAGTTGTTATTGTGTAAATCTATATCTAAGCTGCGTTTGGAAATATATTCGGAATATATTTTTTTCTTATGCCTAACGTCTTTAAGAAACAAGATCGCCTTAAGCTAATAAAAGAAAGGAGAGGAAGATTTCTTAAAAATTAATTATTATTTGTTTTATTATTATTATTATCATCATTATTATTATTTAATTCAGTGCTCTTGATATTACGATAATAATAATCCTTAGCATTTAAATTATTTTGATATTCATTATCTTGTTTTTATCTTACAGTTGTTTTACTATTGACATTATTGTCATTACTACTATTATCATTATCATTAGCACTATTATTGTAACCATTACTTTCATAATAAACCTATCATTGGCAATATCAAAGTCATCATTTATCATCACTGATATTATCATTAAGATTTCAATAATATCCTAGTTATTATCATCATCAATCTCATTATCATTATCATCACCATCATCTCTATTGCTACCATTATCATTATCACTATCGTCATTTTCACCATTCGTTTACTCTATCATAATCTTTAATATTAACCTTATCATTACTATCATCACCATTATCACACACCTCATCATAACTATTACTGGTTATAACATCATCATTGTTATGACGCTTTTTCTGTGCAATTGCAAGTTGAATAAGCAACAGTGGCTGGTGGATATCACACATACGCGAGTTCTAGGCCAGGTGTCTGGAACTTGAACGCATTCGGTAACCTGCTCACACACATACGCTCTCTCTCTCTCTCTCTTAGTCTGCAGGCTGTCTGTCTGTCTCTAGCTCTCTCTCATCTCTCTTTCTCTCTCTCTCTCTCTGTTTCCTTCCCTCTCTATCTCTCTCTCTCTCTGTTTCCTTCCCTCTCTATCTCTCTCTCTCTCTGTTTCCTTCTCTCTCTCTCTCTCTCTCTGTTTCCTTCCCTTTCTATCTTCCTCCCTCCCTTCTTCTCCCTATCTATCACACACACACACACGGACACACACACACACACACGCACACACACACACACACGCACACGCACACGCAACAACCGCCTCCCTAAGCCTGCAACATCCCTGCCATTTCGGAGAAGAACGCTACTCGGCCGACCGTAAAACTCTCTCCTTGTTTAATGTACGTCATCACATTCGTCATCACCACTCGCTCGATCGGGATGCTGAGTTTCTCTCTCATCTCCGCTGCCATTTGCCATATATATATATATATATATATATATATTTGTTATTTCATTTGTCCAAGTTTTTGTTTCTTTGTTTTTCTTTGTCACAACAGATGGTGCGTTCTGTTTCTGTGCGCATTTTTTTTTTTTTTTGCGTTGTTTCGTATATTTCTGCTTTCTTTTTTTAATTACGCTTCATCTCTATCCTTCCTCTTTATCTATTTGTTCCTTACCATCCATCGATATCCTTCCGTTTATCTGTTCTTCTTACCTTACCCTCTTCCTATCCTACTTCCCCTTACCACTATTATCTTTCTATTATTCCTTGTCATATCAAAAATCGTTGCATACTATTAATTTTATATCTAAAAAATAACCCAAAGATTATACTTATCTAGGCTGAAGACTTACTGTTACAACACTTTCGGAAAAAAGTGTATATCAATCTCCAAAATTTACCCTACACTACGCACCCGTTTTGCCTCCTAAATCTAAGAATGATGTTGATTTTTTATTTTTATTTTTATGGTTGTTTATTATCACTATATTTTGTATTCATTATGTCTTTTTTATCGTATATAGGATATCTATGTGTCTGCGCATGCTATGAAGGTGAAAGTATCTACGTCCACATATATGGTTGCTTGTTTTCAGACCCTCTTACGTATCTCTCAAAGTGGTCTTTCACTTAAAAGGTTATTCACTTATTTTTGCAAACAAAAGTGACCTTGCAAGGTGCCTATAACGAAGCTAGTTTTCCCTTTGGTCTTTTACTTCATGTCTGAATATTTCCCGGGAATCATAAGAAGAAAAAAAAAGAAAAAAAAAGAAAACAAATGCACTGGCTGGTTGATGGATGAAAGAAGCTCCTGATATTACTATTTTCAATGAAAATAATCATAAAATGTGTCAACACCGACTTATTTACAAGCCGTTAAGAATGTACCTTTGCAAACTTTCTCCTGGCATGTGGGCATCTCCCATACCTTCGTTCTCTCCCTATTTCGCTTTGTCTCCCCACCCCGGTCTTCTTTTTTTTTCTCTCTCTTACTCCCTAATTCACTCTCTCTCCCCACCTCTGCCTCTCCCTCCCTCCCTTCCTCCGTTCCCTACTCTGTCTCTCTCTCCCTCCCTGCAACCCTCCCTCTCTCCCTACCCTCCCTTCTCTCTCTTTCTCACCCCCAGTTTCACCTTCTCTCCCCACCCCTGTCTTTCCCTCCATCCCTTCCTCCGTTCCCTACTCTCTCTCCCTCCCCCCTCTCTCTCTCACTCCCAATTTCACTTTCTCTCCCCATCCCTGTCTCTCCTTCCATCCCTTCCTCTGTTCCCTACTCTCTCTCTCTCCCTCCCTTCCTCCGTTCCTTACTCTCTCTCTTTCCCTCCCTCTCTCCCTATCCCCCTCTTTCTCTCTCCACCCCTATCTCTCCCTCCCTCCCTCACTTCCTCCGTTGCCTACTCTCTCTCTCTCTCTCTCCTTTCCTTCCTTCGTTCCCTACTCTCTCTCTCTCTCTCTACCTCTCCCTATCCCCCTCTTTCTCTCTCCACCCCACCCCACCCCACCCTCTCCCCCTCACCCTAGTTGTTGCCGCATCCCTCCATTCGGGTTTCTTGACGTGCCTGTCGGGTGTCCACAGCCAGGCCTTCTCGCTTCCCTTCGGCCCACTGTGGACGGTGGTGGCGGGGCAGTGGGATCGCGGGGACGAGGAAGGACTTCGGCAGATCCTTAAGGTGGAGCGAGTCGTTGTCCATGAACGCTTCAAGGATTATAAGAATGATATAGGTGAGTTAGGGAATTGTAGTGTGTGCGTGTGTGTGACCTTTTTTTTGAAGAGATGTCTTGCGGCTTTTTTTTTTTTTTTTTTTTTTTGCTTTTGTTTTTGTCTTGTGGGACTTTTGTTTCGATTGTGCTTATCTCTTTCAGTTTGGCATTTCCCTATTTCTCTTTTTTTTTGTTTTTGTTTTGTGGGACTTTTGTTTCTATTGTGCTTATCTCTTTCAGTTTGGCATTTCCCTATTTCTCTTTTTTTGTGGGACTTTTGTTTCTATTGTGCTTATCTCTTTCAGTTTGGCATTTCCCTATTTCTCTTTTTTTGTGGGACTTTTGTTTCTATTGTGCTTATCTCTTTCTGTTTGGTATTTCCCTATATGCATTCTTAATTTCCCGAAAAGCGTTCCTCGCCGTCTGCCGCAAAGACAATCATCAAACAGGATTCAAATTAGACCAGTGCTCTTAGTTCTCATCCCATCAATATATTTTAATAGATTGTTATTCCTTTCCCATGATATCTAATTTCCTTCGACTCCTTTCGTTCTCTGATGTGTCATATGATTGACGAAACTTTCTGAATTAACTCAATGACCAAGAGAGAAGCGTCTGGCGATATTCTCATGACTTACTGACTGACGAGAAGTCTTTCTTACTTACTGAAACTCATTCTCCTGAAGCTATACGACTTACTAACACGTGGGGACAACGATGACTTATTGTGACTTATTTTGCGCTCGTAGTCTCTATTGCGGAATCAAGAAGCTTAATTCTTAGTCGATAATGTGGGTTCAAGATTCAGTATGTGGAGATTCTGAACCGATGTGGATTAGTGGAATATGTATGGTTATGGTTGACTAAGTGGGTCAAGTACACGTGTCGAGAGGAAATAAATAAAAAAAGGTTATGCTAATATGATACATTAAATACTATGACTTACCCCCAGAAGAGCTAATGAATAAAAAAGAAAAGAAAAGAAAAGAAAAGAAAAAAAACGATTTGGTCATCACACCATATGGCAAATGGTTGATGAAACAAGATCAGTTGAATAAACCGACCTCAAGTGGCTAATCAGAAGCAGCTTGACTGAAACCGACCATGGGCGGACATGGACAAGCGGACAGCCTTGTAAAGAGGATCCCAAGCTAAACGACCATTAAAGAGAGGCTGGAAGTGGAGGGGGGGGGGAGGGAGGATCCGGCCAGGCGGGAGGGACCGATGATATAAAAGCATTTCCTTGCAGCAAGGCCTTCAGCTTCACCCAGACTGCCGCTGTGTGGCAGGTCGTCCTTGGGGAAAACGACCGCTCTGAGCTCAGCGGTCACGAGGCTGTGCTCGGGGTCGTCACCGTGGTTACTCACGACGACTTCAATGACTACCAGAACGACATTGGTAAGCCTTCTAGGGTGACTGTCTGTCTCCTCTCTTCTCTCCGGCTCGGTCTGTTCTTTGTTAATGCTCTCTCTTCTTTTCCTTCCTTTCTCTTTGCTTTGTTATCTTATAAGACACTAACGCACACGCAAACACTCGCGAGATTAGCTAGTCTATTGAGGTCCTGCCGTGACTCGGCCAGAACGGCTTTGTAGTCTAAGCTCTTGCGTGTGTTTGCGTCCGCGTCCGACTCGGGCCTCACGAACTACCTGTGCCTCTGCTGTGGCTCTTACTCGGAAATCGGGGGAGGGAGGGGGGGGAGGGTGGCGAGACGCTGACAATGACCAAAGACAGTGACACTAGATCCTGACTTGACGCCTTGGCTCACTCTCCTTCTGTAAGTGTTGAGGTGCGACCCGTGGCTGTGTGAATGATCTATTAACCGCTTGTGTCTTTTCCCCTACTCCCCGCCCCCCGCCCCCCCTACACCACCCTCTCGCCCTTCCCTCACCCTCACCTCCACCAGCGTTGCTCAAGCTGCGGCCGCTGTCGCAAATGGCCTCGCCCTCACTCACGCCCATCTGCCTCCCGGACACCGTCCCGCTGCGAACTTTCTCCTTCGAGGGCATGACCTGCTACGCCACGGGCTGGGGGCGCGGCGAGGCGGCGGCGGGAGGAGGGCCGCTGCACGCGCGCCTCCAGGAGACCAAGGTACCCGTCCTGCCCACGCAAGTCTGTGGAGCGAAATATAACATAGCCGAGTACGGTTTCGCCAAGATAACGGACGCCCATCTGTGCGCAGGCGTGCTGGACGGCTCCACGGGGACCTGTGTCGTAAGTATTAGGGGAAGCAGATGGCCAGAGGGCAAGGTGCCATCGCGGCGCCTTGACATCGCTGCTGGTGGTGGTGGTGGTGGCGGGCACGCGCGCACGCAGCACCTTCTTTCACTCTTTACGCACTTGTATTTCATCTGTGTGTGTGTGTGTGTGTGTGCGCCTGTGTTTGTGGATGCGAATGAAATACCTCGATCCCGGAGTCTAGTCGTGGCCAAAGGGCGGTTACAGCGTCGGGAGGGAGGGCGCGTGGATGGCCTTCTGGTGGCCTGGGCAGCGGCAGCGGGAGGCCGGTGTTTAGTGAGGCCAAAAACCTAGTGTGGAGGGAGGCTTTAGTGTGGAAGGAGGCCCTTGGTGGAGGGCGGCCAGTCAGCGGGCTGACGTGCCGTGTGTTGCAGCCATGCTCAAGCTGAGGGAGGACGCGGTGTTCAGCGACTACGTGCAGCCCATCTGCCTCCCCGACGACGACGCGGGGCTGGACAACGAGACCTTCCTGGGCATCAAGTGCGTGGCCACGGGCTGGGGCATGCGCATCCACGGGGCGCGCCTTGAGAACCGCCTGAAGGAGGTGTGGGTGCCTGTGGTCAACAACAGCCACTGCTTCAAGATCTACGGCATGATGCACAACATCCCCGTCAAGGACTACCATGTCTGCGCTGGCTTCACCCACGGCAACGGTGGGCAGGGAACGTGCATCGTGAGTACCTCCTCTCGTGGCGCTGCGCCGACTCCGCGCCTCGCAAGTTACGGCTGCGGTGCCGGGCTCTTGTCGGACTGTAGTTGCCTTGCTTGCATTCTCTTATAAGTGCAGTGGCACTACTCTGCACATGCCATTAGTTTAAAGGAGTGTTTGTAGGATATACATATGTGTGTGTGTGTGCCCATATAGACAAACACGCATACATACATATATAGAATGTGTGTATGTTTATGTGTGTTTATGTGTGAGAATGTCGTGTTATAATCAAAAGTTCTGCTTTGCTTCAGTAATTTGCATGTTAGTATATGTACAGCATATACGATTGTGAATATAATATCATTGTACAGTCTGTATCATCAACTAACTGAACCATTACTCATGACACTGCATGACAGCAGAAGTAGAGCAAAATGAAAGAATACAAAGGTAAGGACATGCCACCCATTGTAGTAATAACCAACTGAACCGAAGCTATTTAAAGCATGCAAAGTGATATAACGCCAAACATTAGTTACAGATAAAATTTTGGTTGTGATGAAAGTTTAGAGAAGTTTAGTCTATTAAACGTATTCAGTCATGTGAGCTTTGCCTCTTAGTCTGTGATAGAGGCTCGTCCTTTTTGTCTTTCTATTGCCTCTCTACATATCTCTGTCTCTCAGTGTGCTTATACATTCATATATATATATATATATATATATATATATATATATATATATATATATATATATATATATAATTATTCATTTATTCATTCATTTATGTATCTATCTATCTATCTATCTATCTATCTATCTATCTATCTATATATATATATATATATATGTATATAAACACACACATAAACAAGCACACAAATACAGACACGCACACACAAACAAATACACAAATACACACACACACACACACACACACACACACACACACACACACACACACACACACACACACACACACTTGCACTTACACTTACTTACATTTACACTTACACACACACACACACACACGAGTGCTGGACGCCCCTCCGGCACCGGTTTCCGTCCCGTAAGTCCCTCCCTTCCCCCACACTTTTGACTTTGACAAGTTTATTGAGACAAGTGATTACGTACATCTCAAAAGGATGAGGCAACATAGGCTATCCTCACCCCAAGCATAGTCCCTCTTTGGGCTCACATATATTATACATAACCTTGCAGCTATGTCAACATGTTGAAATATATACCCCTCCCCCCCTCCCCCCACAGGGCGACTCCGGCGGGCCGCTGCAGTGCAACATGCGCGACGGCCGCTGGTACCTGGCCGGCGTCACCTCCTTCGGCTCCGGGTGCGCCAAGCCGGGCTTTCCCGACGTCTATACGAGGATCACGTACTACCTGCCGTGGATCAAGCAGCAGATGAGGATCTACAGATGATCCGGGATGCAACGGAGAGGAATCGGCGGACGGAGACGTCGTTGCAGCTGAGGTCAGGTTCTCTTTTGCAGCAACTGACGACCTGATGTATCCAGTGGTGTTACTAGGATCTCTGTTGCCAGGCCCTCTGTTGCCAGGGCCTCTGTTGCCAGGGCCTCTGTTGTCAGGGCTTCTGTTGTCAGGGCCTTTGTCGCCAGGGCCTCTGTTGCCAGGGCCTCTGCTGATAGATGGCCGCGAGTAGGAAACCAATCGCAGCCGAGTGATGCAGTCCTAATCGCCGGAGCCATTGATACACAATCACGCCGGCGATAAAACCGCAACGATCGACAGTTACCAATAAAAAAGTCAGCGTGTGCTCCCTCCCCCCACCCTTGTTGTTCTCAATCGTGAACTGCATGATTGTTGCAAACGTGCATTATCGTGATTTTCTCCCCCCCCCCCTTTGTTGTCATTAAGTCCAACGAACAGCTGTGGGATGGATGACCAATTACGTGTACTTAGGGAGAAAATGTTCATTTGTACAAATATGAACACCAAAGTGAAAGACGTCGAGCTGAAGTGCCTGAAACTATGCTCTTACGCATCGTGTGTGATGCCAAAGTGAACGAAGATGAACGATTAGTTTTATACGAAATGAGTTCACGAAGACGTGCATATACGAACCTCATATGTCGAATTATAAGACTTAAAGTGTATATAAAATGTTCATAACGCCACAACTAGTCAAATGGTAACAAATAGTAGTCGAAGGACCTCCAGTCATCACTAGTGAACAAAATGAACTTAATGATGAACGTGACAAACCCAAATAAATCATAAAAGACAAAAATTCTTCCCAGATTGCTTCGTTATTCCCTGTTATGATAACTATTATATGTATGTCATGTACGTTAGTCGCTTGATTTCGACTTTATGTTAATTTCCTATCAGTGAGTCCGCTTGTCGAATGAACATAGTGCAAATATCGATGTCATTTGAACTTCATTTGAACATTTATGTATCATCGTGAACATTTTTTTTTTTCGTTGTATCACAGTCATTGACCTCGCAGTGTTTGCTCACCACCAGTATATCATCATCAAGTTTTCCTTTGTTATTTTGAGTAAGAAAATATGAAAATAAAAGTCAAGAAAATGATTTTTGATAGAAATAAATATGGAATTTCCACTGTCTCTCTCTCTTTCCTTTTTTTGTAACGTCGCTTGATTTTTTTTTTTTGTATTATCATGATTATTATCATCATAATTATTTTCATCATCACTAGTATTATGAATAATACTTATGAATAATAATAATAATTAATGATACCAATAATCGTCATCATAATAAGGATGTAATAAGAATGATAATAGTAATGATGATAATAACAATAACAATGATAGCAATGATAATGACAATAATAAAGATAATAATAACAGTAATGATTATAATTTTAACATCAATGATGATAATAAGAGTAATAATAATTATAATGAATAATAATGATAATATTAATATATAAGAATATTAATAAAATATTTACATTTTATTAATATTAATAAAAATAATATTGAATTATGAATGTGAAGAATTACCATTGACTTCTGGAGTTTTATTTACTCTGATCATTCATTATAAAAAATTACATCTAAAATTAAGGAAACAGATAAGACAATTTTCCAATGGAGGGTATATTTCTCAGGACCTTTATGACACTTTCCTATGATACTTGACAGTCTCATGACACTTTTCCATAACACATGACAGTCTCATGACGCTTTCCTTTAACACTTGACAATCTCATAACACATTCCCATAACACTCGACAATCTCATGACACTCTCCCATGCCACTTGACACTCTCATGACCCATTCCCTTCCTACTTGACACTCTCATGATACTTGGCACTCCTACGAACAAAGATGACAATCAATAGGAGCGGGTTCCATAGTCTGTGGGCGTCCCTCTTAACCGAAGTAGATGGCGCACGGATTCCGTCCTCCGCCTTGAATGAAGTCCTTTGCCATCACCAGCTGGCCTTCGGGGTGGGTGCAGGCCACTTGCAGGCACTCGAGCTCCTGGGCACTGAGGATCCAGAACCAGGCGATGCCGCAGTGCTGGCAGGATACGTAGGTGCCGTCGTCTAGCGGAGAGAAAAGGGTGTTTGGTAGGAGGGACTGGGTTGGCTTATGCTTTTCTTCTTTCTCTCTCTCTTTCTTTCTATCTCTCTATCTATCTGTATCTCTCTCTTTTTTTTCTCTTTCTCTCTCTCCCCCCCCCCCCCCCTCTCTCTCTCTCTCTCTCTCTCTCTCTCTCTCTCTCTCTCTCTCTCTCTCTCTCTCTCTCTCTCCCTGTATCTATCTGTCTTCACTTATCTATATCTCTATCTATTCATATATTATTCATTGATCCATTTGTTCTTATTTTAGCCTATCACTTTGCCTGTCAATCTATTTTTTATGTGTGTGTGTGTATATGTGTGTGTGTGTGTGTGTGTGTGTGTGTGTGTGTATGTGTGTGTGTTCTTGTTCGTAATTATTTGTGTACGTGTGTAGAACAAGCATATATCCCTCTACCCCCCCCTCCTCCACCCTCCCTCAATCCACCACCCCCACTCCTCAACCCTCCCTCAATCCACCCCCACTCCTCCACCCTCCCACAATCCACCACCCCCACTCTTCCCCCTCCCTTCCCCACCCACTCTTCCACCTTCCCTCAATCCACCCATCCCCCCACTCCTCCCCCTCCCTCCACCCTCCCTCAATCCACCCCCCCACTCCTCCATCCTCCCTCAATCCACCGCCCCCACTCCTCCACCCTCCCTCAATCCCCCCCACTCCTGCCTCCTCCCTCAATCCACCCCCCCCCCTCCTCCCCCCTCCCTCACTCCCCCCCCCCTCCTCCACCCTCCCTCAATCCACCACCCCCACTCCTCCACCCTCCCTCAATCCACCCCCCCACTCCTCCATCCTCCCTCAATCCACCGCCCCCACTCCTCCACCCTCCCTCAATCCCCCCCACTCCTGCCTCCTCCCTCAATCCACCACCCCCACTCCTCCACCCTCCCTCAATCCACCCCCACTCCTCCATCCTCCCTCCCCCCACCGCCCCCCCCCCTCCCCCCTCCCTCACTCCCCCCCACTCCTGCCTCCTCCCTCAATCCACCACCCCCACTCCTCCACCCTCCCTCAATCCCCCCCACTCCTGCCTCCCCCCTCAATCCACCACCCCCACTGCTCCACCCTCCCTCAATCCCCCCCACTCCTGCCTCCTCCCTCAATGTGCTTATCTCTTTCAGTTTGGGATTTCCCTATTTCTCGTTTTTTTTTTTTTTGTTTTGTGGGACTTTTGTTTCTATTGTGCTTATCTCTTTCAGTTTGGCATTTCCCTATTTCTCTTTTTTTTATATGCATTCTTAATTTCCCGAAAAGCGTGCCTCGCCGTCTGCCGCAAAGACAATCTTCAAACAGGATTCAAATTAGACCAGTGCTCTTAGTTCTCATCCCATCAATATATTTTAATAGATTGTTATTCCTTTCCCATGATATCTAATTTCCTTCGACTCCTTTCGTTCTCTGATGTGTCATATGATTCACGAAACTTTCTGGATTAACTCGATGACCAAAGAGAAGCATCTGGCGATATTCTCATGACTTACTGACTGACGAGAAGTCTTACTTACTGAAACTCATTCTCCTGAAGCTATACGACTTACTAACACGTGGGGACAACGATGACTTATTGTGACTTATTTTGCGCTCGTAGTCTCTATTGCGGAATCAAGAAGCTTAATTCTTAGTCGATAATATGGATTCAAGATTCAGTATGTGGAGATTCTGAACCGATGTGGATTAGTGGAATATGTATGGTTATGGTTGACTAAGTGGGTCATGTACACGTGTCGAGAGGAAATAAATAAAAAAGGTTATGCTAATATGATACATTAAATACTATGACTTACCCCAGAAGAGCTAATGAATAAAAAAGAAAAGAAAAGAAAAGAAAAAAAACGATTTGGTCATCACACCCTTTGGCAAATGGTTGATGAAACAAGATCAGTTGAATAAACCGACCTCAAGCGGCTAATCAGAAGCAGCTTGACTGAAACCGACCATGGGCGGACATGGACAAGCGGACAGCCTTGTAAAGAGGATCCCAAGCTAAACGACCATTAAAGAGAGGCGGGAAGTGGAGGGGGGGGGGGAGGGAGGATCCGGCCAGGCGGGAGGGACCGATGAT
>NW_028234404.1:31532022-31537022 GCF_977035675.1 Penaeus japonicus | reverse complement strand
CCCATAACACTCGACAATCTCATGACACTCTCCCATGCCACTTGACAATCTCATGACCCATTCCCTTCCTACTTGACACTCTCATGATACTTGGCACTCCTACGAACAAAGATGACAATCAATAGGAGCGGGTTCCATAGTCTGTGGGCGTCCCTCTTAACCGAAGTAGATGGCGCACGGATTCCGTCCTCCGCCTTGAATGAAGTCCTTTGCCATCACCAGCTGGCCTTCGGGGTGGGTGCAGGCCACTTGCAGGCACTCGAGCTCCTGGGCACTGAGGATCCAGAACCAGGCGATGCCGCAGTGCTGGCAGGATACGTAGGTGCCGTCGTCTAGCGGAGAGAAAAGGGTGTTTGGTAGGAGGGACTGGGTTGGCTTTTGCTTTGCTTCTTTCTCTCTCTTTCTTTCTTTCTTTCTCTCTATCTATCTGTATCTCTCTCTTTTTTTTCTCTTTCTCTTCCCCCCCCCCCCTCTCTCTCTCTCTCTCTCTCTCTCTCTCTCTCTCTCTCTCTCTCTCTCTCTCTCTCTCTCCCTGTATCTATCTGTCTTCACTTATCTATATCTCTATCTATTCATATATTATTCATTGATCCATTTGTTCTTATTTTAGCCTATCACTTTGCCTGTCAATCTATTTTTTATGTGTGTGTGTGTGTATATGTGTGTGTGTGTGTGTGTGTGTGTATGTGTGTGTATTCTTGTTCGTAATTATTTGTGTACGTGTGTAGAACAAGCATATATCCCTCTACCCCCCCCTCCTCCACCCTCCCTCAATCCACCCCCACTCCTCCACCCTCCCACAATCCACCCCCACTCCTCCACCCTCCCACAATCCACCACCCCCACTCTTCCACCCTCCCTCAATCCACCCATCCCCCCACTCCTCCCCCTCCCTCCACCCTCCTTCAATCCACCTCCCCACTCCTCTACCCTCCCTCAATTCACCACCCCCACTCCTCCACCCTCCCTCAATCCACCCCCACTCCTCCACCCTCCCACAATCCACCACCCCCACTCTTCCACCCTCCCTCAATCCACCCATCCCCCCACTCCTCCCCCTCCCTCCACCCTCCCTCAATCCACCTCCCCACTCCTCTACCCTCCCTCAATTCACCACCCCCACTCCTCCACCCTCCATCAATCCCCCCCACTCCTGCCTCCTCCCTCAATCCACCCCTCCCCACTCCTCCCCCCTCCCTCAATCCACCCTCCCTCAATCCACCACCCCCACTCCTCCACCCTCCCTCAATCCACCCATCCCCCACACACTCCTCCACCCTCCCTCGATCCACCCCTCCCCACTCCTTCCCCTCCCTCAATCCACCCCCCCCCACACACTCCTCCACCCTCCCTCAATCCACCCGTCCCCACTCCTCCCCCCTCCCTCAATCCCCCCCCCCCCCACTCCTCCCCCCTCCCTCACCCCCCCCCCCCCCCCCCCTCCCTCCCCCCCCCATCCCCACCCCCACTCCTCCCCCCTCCCTCAATCCCCCACCCCCACACTCCTCCCCCCTCCCTCAATCCCCCATCCCCAACCCCACTCCTCCCCCCTCCCTCAATCCACCACCCCCACCCCCCACTCCTCCCCCCTCCCTCAATCCCCCACCCCCACCCCCCACTCCTCCCCTCTCCCTCAATCCCCCCCCACCCCCACTCCTCCACCCTCCCTTAATCCACGACCCCCACTCCTCCCCCCCCCTCACCCCCCCCACACCTCCACCCTCCCTCAATCCACCCTACCCCACTCCTCCCCCCTCCCTCAATCCCCCACCCCCACCCTCAATCCCCCATCCCCAACCCCACTCCTCCCCCCTCCCTCAATCCCCCACCCCCACACTCCTCCACCCTCCCTCAATCCCCCCCACTCCTCCCCCCTCCCTCAATCCCCCCCCCACACTCCTCCACCCTCCCTCAATCCACCCCCACCCCCACTCCTCCCCCCTCCCTCAATCCCCCACCCCCCCACACTCCTCCACTCTCCCTCAATCCACCCCCACTCCTCCACCCTCCCTCAATCCACCCACCCCCCACACTCCTTAACCCTCCCTCAATCCACCCCCTCACACACACACACTCCTCCACCCTCCCTCAATCCACCACCCCCACCCCCCACTCCTCCCCCCTCCCTCAATCCCCCCCCACCCCCACTCCTCCACCCTCCCTCAATCCACGACCCCCACTCCTCCCCCCTCCCTCACCCCCCCCACACACACCTCCACCCTCCCTCAATCCACCCACCCCCCACACTCCTTAACCCTCCCTCAATCCACCCTACCCCACTCCTCCATCCTCCCTCAATCCACCACCCCCACTCCTCCCCCCTCCCTCCCCCCCCCCCCCCCACACACACACACACCTCCACCCTCCCTCAATCCACCCCACCCCCCCGCCCGCCCACCTACCGTTGACCCAGTGGATGATGGCGACCTTGAGCAGCGGCTTGAACACGGGGAAGAGGACGAAGGGCATCAGATCGCGGTTCACTTTCATGGTGATTTCCGGCACGACTGTCCGGAGCGAGCCTGGCGAGGGGACGACCGTTAGTGCTGGATTGCAGGATATGTATGTATGTGTGTGTGTGTGTATATACATACATACATATATATATATATATATATATATATATATATATATATATATATATATATATATATATGTGTGTGTGTGTGTGTGTGTGTGTGTGTGTGTGTGTGTATGTGTGTGTGTGTGTGTGTGTGTGTGTGTGTGTGTGTGGTTGTGTGTGTGTGTGTAACACACTGCCATCGATATTGCATTAAATTAAGTAGACATACATGATCAATGTCTTGGGTCAATTAATATCAATACCAGTGCCTTACATCGACATTGATCATGTATGTCTACTTAATTTAATGCAATATCGATGGCAGTGTGTTTTGTCCTGACGCTTCCTGTCTCCTGTGTTCGTTTCCGCCTCGGAACACTAGTTTCTCAAGGCAGCTGTGTTTGTTACCGGAAGACCCGAGGCGTAGAAAGTAACTGAAGATTTGTACTTAAGTTAAGGACATGTAAGGATCACAGAGAGGGAGATCAGGACAGAGAGGTCAGACAGACAGACTAGAGCGAACCGCTCTGACCTCTGGCCTTCGTCCAGGGTCTACTGTATTAGAGTCCACAATAAAGACCATGGCACGTGAACGTCTGTCTATTAACTACCGACCAACAACAGAGCATCGAGTGGTTATAACAACTGCTCTCAGTGGTGGGTTACAGTGTGTGTGTGTGTGTGCGTATGCGTATGTGTATATAAGATTCCGAGTCTGTAAGTGCAGGACTATAAATCAAAAACCGAACTGAAGACCCCAGAGTCATCCCGACGTCGCAAAGGGAGCCACACCAGAGGCAGGAGACGAGGTTCGACTCGCTGGCGCCTGCAGGTTGACGAAGTTTGGCTCCAGGCCGTTCACGGAGGCGCTGGGAGCCGCGATCTCCACGTACTGCAGGCCGTCCGATTCCAGGAGGACGAAGTCGGTGGGTAGCGTCTCCTCGCCGAGGGTCAGGTACCTGGGAGGTTGTAATATAACTAGCGAGGGTAATAGTGGAGATCCTAGAACGAGTCTTTTTTTCCTCTTTTTATATATATATTTTTTCTTGTTTTTTTTTATATATCTTTCATTACTATTTTGTATTATAACTAGCGAGGATAATAGAGTTTTTTTCCTTCTCTTTTTATATATTTTTTTCTTGCTTTTTTTCTATCTTTCATTATTTTTTTCTTTCTTTCTTTATCTCCTTTAGGGGGTCGAGGTGATTCTGTAAGTTTTGTTTACCCTTTGAAGAAAAAAAAAATTCACAAGGTAAGCTTTTGGTCTGTCTGCCTCAGATACGGAATTTCAACAACGTGGTGTAATATACTGCTTATATAGGAATATACCATGCTAACACCACATGGTATACCCTATACTAATAACCCATGATCAGGAATAGTGAGTGAGTGAGGTGAGTGAGTGAGGTGAGTGAGGTGAGTGAGTGAGTGAGTGAGTGAGTGAGTGAGGTGAGTGAGTGAGGTGAGTGAGTGAGTGAGTGAGTGAGTGAGGTGAGTGAGTGAGGTGAGTGAGTGAGTGAGATGAGTGAGTGAGGTGAGTGAGTGAGTGAGGTGAGTGAGGTGAGTGAGTGAGGTGAGTGAGTGAGTGAGTGAGGTGAGTGAGTGAGTGAGTGAGTGAGTGAGTGAGTGAGGTGAGTGAGAGAGTGAGGTGAGTGAGAGAGTGAGGTGAGTGAGTAAGGTGAGTGAGTGAGTGAGTGAGGTGATTGAAGTGAGTGAGTGAGTGAGGTGACCTTACAGTTCCTCGACGTGACTGAGGTGCCGGAGGTCGTAGTTGCCATGAGTCATCACGCCCGCCCCGTCCTCGATGACCAGGGTGTGAAGATGCTCCAACTCCGGAAGCGTCGAGGTGTCGACATCGACCTGGATGGAAGGCGGTTAGAGGAAGAGGCAGTTGGGAGGACGAAGAAAGAGAAGGAGAAGGAGAGAGAGAGAGAGAGAGAGAGAGAGAGAGAGAGAGAGAGAGAGAGAGAGAGAGAGAGAGACAGAGAGAGAGAGGGAGAGAGATAGATAGAGAGAGAGATAGATAGAGAGAGAGAGAGAAAGAGAAAGAGAAAGAGAGAGAGAGAGAGAAAGAGAGACAGATAGAGAGAGAGAAAGAAAGAGAAAGAGAAAGAGAGAGAGAGAGAGAGAGAGAGAGAGAGATTCATTAGTAAAGAAACTCGACAGTAATAACAACAGGAGAGACGGGGTAGTGATAGAAAGATGGGGACCTATGATGCATACTAGAAAAAAATATATATGCATGTATGTATGTATATCAGTATATATATATATATATATATATATATATATATATATATATACACACATATACATATACATATATACATAATGCTTTACCCATTTCATATCAACAGTCCAAAATAAAAACAGGAAAAAAATATATTCAAATACATTGAACGAAAGTAAAAGAGTTGTTTTAAAACTTCACCTCGAT
>NW_028234404.1:31499522-31504522 GCF_977035675.1 Penaeus japonicus | reverse complement strand
ATGTTTTCTCTACCATAAGCCCTCGAAATGCATGTTTTTAAATGTCGTATCCTTGTTTTATTTGAATCTAGTTATCTCGTTTTTTTTTCAGTTTCACAATGACGCGTCTGGTAATATGAATTTTGAGGTTTTCTCTTCTATAAGCCCTCGAAATGCATGCTTTTAAATATAGTTTCCTCGTTTTATTTGAATCTAGTTATGTTTTTTTTCTTTTTTTTCTTTTTTTTTGGCTGTTGTATATTGTTGAGCCGTTATTCAGTTTTACAATGTCTGACAGTGTGAATTTTGACGTTTCCTCTACTATAAGCCCTCGAAATGCAGGCTTTTAGATATCGTATCCTCGTTTTATTTGAATCTAGTTATCTCCGGTTTTTTTCTTTTTGTTTTCTTTTTTTTTTGCTGTTGATAGCAGTAGGTTAGGTATTTTTATATGTAACTTGCAATTCCGATAATTTTTTTAAAGTAGAGTAGTAAAGATACAAATGCATTACAATTAATTCACTTCAACACTAACAACGAGATATTAAAATCTTAAATTTCATCTTTACTCAGTCTTTGAAATATTCATGCATCTGACATCATGCATCATGAACATTTCCTTCAAAATATGGCAAAGCTTCATGAAATCATGCACGTAACACTTAGGAATAATGGGTGTGATTAGACATTTTCTTATAACCTTTTGTGGACCTTAGACAATTCTCGTGGGAGTATTGCGTCATTTTCTTATAACCTTTTGCGGAATATTGCGTTATATTCCAACCACAATGCATTATATTCCTTCGTTGCACCGACCTCTGTTGACCGCGTATGACCCTGAGGTTACAGTGTGAAAAAGTAAGTAGGGGAATTGGTGGTGGTGATAGTGATGATGATGGTGACGGTGATGGTGATGGGGATGGAGATGGTGATGATGATGATGGTGTTGGTAATGGTGATAATGATGGTGATGGTGGTGGCGATGGCGAAGAAGATGAAAATAATAAATTGTATAATAAATATCTTTATTCATGATCTCACTACACCTACAAAAAGAATCACCATAACTCGCATCAACACAGGCCTCTAGAATGAACCCTCTCGTGACCTACTTTGACCCTACGTGACCGGGTTTTCCAAGGGGTCAGACAATGCAGGTGCCAGACGCCATATTGCCAAGTGGATGCGGAAGAAAAGTAACTGTTTGTCTTAACATCAAACTGTTAATAAAAGCGTCGACGTCTGGCTTTCTCCGGAACTGCTCCTTCCGGTATTTTGCGAACGGGGAAGTAGCGGAAATTGTAATAAAAGAGGGATAAGAATATAAAGAAAGAACGGTAATGGCGGGAACTAAGTTCGTATTCAAAATTTTATTAAGAAATATTTATCATTTTTTCTACGTCATCTTCGGTCACTATTCAAGATACAGTCAAAGTATTGTTAGTCAAAGAAATCCTATTTGATATTTCCCCATTTGGGATAATAATCCCACGGTTGATGACGTCAGAGGATATATTAACCTAATGTGACCTGATCTTAGTTCACAGTAGGTGTCACCCGTATTTTCTCAAGTGATTGAGAAATTGTAAGTTTATTCTGGCATAACACTGCTAAATCAGAATTCTTGTTTGATCCTTTACATGAAATGAACATTTATTTTTAATAGTTTAATCTTCGACAGAAATAGAGACTATACATCTTACATATTTTTTCTGGCATTGAATCAACAAGGTCTAGGCCTACTGTTCAGTAATATTAAATGTAATATTAAATATCATCGTTTTATGATTCCATTATGTTTCGTGAGGAGGCAGACTATTGTGTCGTATATTAGATTTAATGACATTACTATCAAACAATGCATTATATAATATTTTGTACCGTCGTTTTCATATTTTTAAGCGTTATGCTACGCACTAGTCATTATGTACATATTTCCCATCATAAAACTTCTCATGTTGACCTCTGCTGACCTTTATATAATTAGAGGACCCGTTTCTTTTGTTATACAACTTGAATTATCTTTATTTCACACGTAGAAGAGAAGGAATAACAGTTTATTTTATCACCTTAATGAGAAATTCACCAAATATGTTTACCACGTATTTTCTTTTCCTCCCAAAACGAACATTTGCTCAAACTCGTGTTAAAATTTGGTAAGCATTGAGATATTAGTTATTTGCAATTTTAGCAAAGTTAAAATTGCATATAATTAGCTTCTATTACCAATTTTTCGAGATTATAGCAAAATAACAATGGAGTTTAACACCAAACTGATGATATTGAAGAAAGAGATTCATCAATCACTGGCATTGCATATTTCCGGTTACATTTTAAACGTCATTTTTTATTAAGCATTAACAAAAACAAAACAAAAATAAATGGATATTAACTTTACAAACTAGAATATCTTAGTTTATAAACATAGCTTTTCTCTATATGACCTGTACCGAAACACCCGCGCGATGACCTAATCATTAATATGGAAATCTAAATTCATTACATGCGAAATAACAACAGTTTCTTCTGGCGTCACCGTGTCAAGTCTTTGTCCATTTTTTTAACGTAACAATAAGATCGAATATGCATATAATGCTATAACGCAATAGTGAGGAGACAGAAGCTGTCGAAAACTCCTTTTTTGACTTTATTTTACGGAAATATTTATCGTGTCACCATTATATAACTTTTAATGGCCAGGGGACGCAATAGCTATTCAGGAATACATTATATTATTTCACTAGCAAGTTATGGACTAAGATTTGCAAAACTGAAAGATTCAGGAAAAAGTTAATATAAATAAATCTAATGATATTAGACTACATTTGCGGCTCCATATAATTGATAAAAGATCCTTTCTATGATAATCATGAGATCCCTACAATGAATATAAGCGAATAGGGTTTATATATATATATAAAATCTTTTAAATATATTGTCCGTTCAGATATTCAACAAAATCTGATATCTTTTATTTTAGAAACTAAGCTCTTAACGGGTTATATCACTCCCCTAATACATGGAGATATGACGTCACACACTGACCTTTGTTGACCTCTCATGACCAAAGTTCCAGTAGTTGGAGTTATTCCGCGAATCGCTTCTGTTTATCATACAGAGGAGGAAGACAAATGTTTGTTTTGGCGTTCCGGTGCCAAGTCTATCGGCAACGCCTTTCAGTTCCGGTGTTTACTTATTTTACAACAGAAGGGAAAATGGAAGATGAGGATAGAAGAGAAAGCAATAAACATATGGAGTAATACTGACATTGCCCACGCTATAAATGCATCTGTTACGACAATGGCCTCTCCTTAATTTGACCTACTTTCGCCTTGTCTGGCGGGTTGAATAATTGTTTATCTAAACTGCAGACATTTAACAAGGTCTGATATCATTGTTTTAAGATCCTCAAAGCAATTGCAAGACTAGAGAAGCGATGATGTGACGTCACGGTCTGACCTCTGTTGACCTCGCGTAACTAAGATTCCATTTCATCTTGCGAATCGCTTCTGTTTATCACATAGAAGAGGAAATGAAATAGTTTGTTTTGGCGCCTCGGTGCCAAGCCTACCGTCAACCCTCTCAGTTCCGGTACTCCGATTTCGCCTTTAGAAAAGAGGGGGAAGTAAAGAATAAAGACAAAAGAGAAACAAAATAGATATATGAAGTAACGATGGATACATTATATCAGCACCTGTTACGACCATTGTCTGGCCCTCATTTGACCTTGGTTGACCTGGTGTACTAGGTGTTCAGACATACCAGATGCGAACCAGTGTCTGTTGCTTTAAGTTTTGGGTTAAGTTGTTTAAACTACATGTCAAATTGTCATCTTACGAGCATATTTTTTTCCTTTTTTTCTTTTGTTTGTATTTCTTGAAAATATGTGGAGGCGAATATGAAGAGGATAGTGGAAAGGTGATTATGAATAGTTTAGACGAAGTGAAGGATGAGGATTGGAATAAAACAAAGATTGGTCTAACAAAAAAGATATATATATATGTATATATGTATATATATATATATATATATATATATATATATATATATATATATATATGTGTGTGTGTGTGTGTGTGTGTGTGTGTGTGTGTGTGTGTGTGTGTGTGTGTGTGTGTGTGTGTGTGTGTGTATGTGTGTGTGTGTGTGTGTGTGTGTATTCATATACATGTGTGTGTGTATATATATATACACACACACACTATGTATATATATATATATATATATATATATATATATATATATATATATATATATATATATATATATATATATAGTAAAGGAAAATATATTTTCATTTTCAATTTCACTTGCACTACAAATCAGATTTCTTCATTATCTTTTGTACGAAATCGGATATTTTTTAGCGCGACCTGAGCTAACGCGTCAGATATCGCTGCCGTTTGTCAAGTGCACAAGAAACAATAACTGTTTGTTTTAGCATGTCATTGCTAACATTTGTGACCTCTATCGAGCTAAATGATAGATCGATAAAAAGCGATGAACTGAGAGATAGAGAAATAGACATGAATGAATGAAAAATATGAAAGAAGGTATGAATTTAAAAAGTGAATAAAGGAATGAATGAAAAATATGAATAAAGGAATGAGTGAAAAATATGAATAGAGGAATGAATGAAAAATATGAATAAAGGGATGAATTTAAGATATGAATAAAGGAATGAATTTAAAATATGAATAAAGGAAGGAATTTAAAATATGAATAAAGGAATGAATTAAAAATATGAATAAAGGAATGAATGAAAAATATGAATAAAGAATAAATGAATGATGACTATGATATGGTGAATCTGAATAAAACTATAAGATCTTAATAACAAAACATAAATCCTATTGCACAAATTAGACATTCTGAATATCGACAATACACCAATTAGATAGCATTTGAACAAGAGTCAATTTTCACGAACAAATTAAAGACTTTAAGGTTATAAGTTAAGAGCTTATGACATAATGATGTGAAGTTAAGGAAATTAGTTGTTGCATTAAAACAGATCACAA
>NW_028234404.1:31487022-31492022 GCF_977035675.1 Penaeus japonicus | reverse complement strand
GTCTCGGCGTGTTCAACTACTCCAACTTTCCCTCTCCCCTCCTGCCGCTTCCCCCCCTTCCCCTTCCCGCTTCGCTTTCGCTCCCCCCTCCCCTCCACCTTTACACCTCCCCCCTCCCTCCCTCCCTCCCTCCCTCCCTCCCCTCCATCACTGACGCCCCTCGGTGCCCAGATTAATGAGATGAATATTCAAGTTATCACTCCCGAAGATCAGGGGCGGCAAGGGACATTTTGTCGGACCTGCATGTTATCAGGGAGGGATCTGTCCGCATCAGGGGACAGGGGCGGAGTTCAGGGGGAGGGGTAGGGGAAGAGGTGGGGGGAAGGGGGATGGGGAACAGGAAGGGTAAGGGAGGGGGTAGGGGAAGAGAAGGAGTAGAGGTGGGGGGAAGGGGGATGGGGAAGAGGATGGGTAGGGGGTGGGGAAGGGGAAGAGGATGGGTAGGGGTGGGGTAAGGGGAAGAAGAGGGGAAAAGGACAGGTAAGAGGTGGGGGAAGGGGAAGAGGAGGGGTAGGGGTAGGGGAAGGGGAAGAGGAGGGGTAGAGGTGGGGGGAAGGGGAAGAGGAGGGTTAGGGGAAGAGGAGGGGTAGAGGAAGAGGAGGGGTAGGGGAGGGGGTAGAGGAAGAGGAGGGGTAGGGGAAGGGGAAGAGGAGGGGTAGAGGTGGGGGAAGGGGAAGAGGAGGGGTAGGGGAGGGGGTAGGGGAAGAGGAGGGGTAGGGGGCGGGGGAAGGGGAAGAGGAGGGGTAGGGGGTGGGGGAAGGGGAAGAGGAGGGGTAGAGGTGGGGGGAAGGGGGATGGGGAAGAGGAGGGGTAGGGGAGGGGGGAAGGGGAAGAGGAGGGGGAGGGGGTGGGGGAAGGGGAAGAGGAGGGGTAGTGGTGGGGGGAAGGGGGATGGGAAGATTAGGGTCTCGGTGGGGGAAGGGGGAATGGGTAAAGGAGTGGTAGGGGAGGGGGGGAAGGGGGAGGGGAGAGGTGGGGGAAAGGGGGGGATGGGGAGAGGAGGGGTAGGGGAGGGAGGGAAGGGCTGCACGGGAGGGGATCGATTAGAGGAGGGGGGGCCCCCCCCCCCCCCCCCCCCGGGGGATGGGGAAGAGGAGGGGTAAAGTGGGGGGAAGGGGGATGAGGGAAGAGGAGGAGGTAGAGGTGGTGGGGAAGGGGCGATGGGGAAGCAGGTAGCTGATCAGACGGTGGGGGGAATGGGGGTCTGGAAGGGGAATCGAAAGAGGCAGGGGATAGAGGTGGGGGGGAGGGAAAGGGGGCATTTTCCCTAATTTTACAGGCTACGGGGTTAGACTCCGTCGGGTAGGCCGGGAAGGGAGGGAATTCGGGGCCGGAAGAGGAGGGGTATCAGCCCCCCCCCGGCGCAGGGGGGAGGGGAAGAGCGAGTGTGAGGTTATGTGTGTGGGGGAAGGGGGATGGGGTAAAGAGGTAAGGTAGCCCGTGTGTAGAGGTGGGGGGGGGAAGGGGTGAGTGGAGAAGATGGAGGGGCTAGCTATAGATAGTGTATGGAGGGGGGAAGGGGGTATGGAAGACAGGGAGTCGCTAGAAGGTGGTGGGAGGTAAGGGTGGATGTGGTAATCGGATAATGAGGAGGGGTATGGGGAGGTCTGGGGGGAGGGGGTAATGGCGAAGAGGGGGAGAGGTTGGCGCGGTATGTGGGTTGGGTGTAGAGGAAGGGGTTGGACGTGGTGGGGGCTATAGGTGGAGAATTGGAGAGGAAAGGGACTGAGTGGTGGGGAAGGGGGAGTGGGGAAGAGGATGGAGGGGTAGAGGTGGGGGGAAGGGGGATGGGGAAGAGGAGGGGTAGAGGTGGGGGGAAGGGGGATGGGGAAGAGGAGGGGTAGAGGTGGGGGGAAGGGGGATGGGGAAGAGGAGGGGTAGAGGTGGGGGGAAGGGGGATGGGGAAGAGGAGGGGTAGAGGTGGGGGGAAGGGGGATGGGGAAGAGGAGGGGGAGGGGAGGGGGGAAGGGGAAAGAGGAGCCGGTTCACGAGGGGTGGCAGGGAAGGAGGAAGACGCGAGGGGTAGGGGAGGCGGGTTAGGGGTAGGTAGCATGGTGGGGGGAAAGAGGAGGGGTGTGTGGGAAAGGTGTAAAATTGAGGTGGTAAGAGGTGGTTGGGAAGGGGAAGAGTGGAGGTGGTAGGAGGGGTAGGGGTTAGTTGGGGAATAGATGGAAGTGGTTATGGGTAGTAGATGGCAGAGGGAGTAGGGTTTGATAATATGAGGGGGATTTTAGTGGGTGGGGGTGAAGGGGAAGGGAAGAGGATGGGCGTGGGAGTGCAGTGTCGTGGCTGTGTATACTGGATATGGGGGGAGGTGGATGTTGTTCTTTGCGTGACCTTGTTCAGTGGTCGACTCAAAATATATATAATATGCCTTTTTTTTATGATCTGCGTCCGTGGCTATATCAAGAGCAAGAGTTGAATGAGAAAGTATGGGAAATAAGGCAAGGTCATTAGGGTTTTAGTATGAGAGGAAATTCCTGATAACGGGACCGTATGATTGGTGAAATTTCTTCGCGTTTTAAAGAAAATGTTAAATTCCTGCGGCGATTGTTGAAGCATGAATTACGTTTGTGAATAAACCCAATTCAAACACACTGATTCACAGGTTCATACACACACACACACACACACACCCACACCATACGCACACCACACACACAATAACACATCCATCTACACACACTGAACATCCACACACACATGACACAACACACTAGCCACACTAGCTGCACACATCACACACGTACACACAGTGACACACATGATCACACACACACGTACATAAGTCCATGTCACCACACCGTACGTGTACATACACGATTAAAAAAAGAAGGAAAAGACATAGACTTAATATCTACAACAAATCTTAGGAGAAATCAAACACATCTTTAAAAGTAATCAGATAAAGTAAATCATACGGAGGCCTACTGGTCAGATTTCCGTATCTATTTCTTAACTTTATCAAACTTCAATCCTTGTTACAGATCGCTCCCCTATCTATCCTTTTTCAATTGGGATTTTATTATCTGTCAATCTATCTTTTAAACATATATATATCTTTTTTTAGATTTTCTCAAGTATTGTGTAATTTGGTGTGTGTAATTCGATTAGTAAATGATTGCATCTCGACAAATGATAGATTTTAAATGATGCAGAAAAAAAATGATGAGACACTTTACGCATGATGTTCGTTGACATTAGGAATAAAGTAAAGTCCAGGAATGCAATGCTGAACATATACATAAATGTAAAGGTGTGATAGATTGTGAAGATCGCAGAGTAGATAAAAAAATAAATAATAATAATCAAAACATGTAGACGAATAGTAAAAAACAAAACACATTTTAAAGAGATACATATAAGAGAACATCCAAACTAACATAATACAGTGAAATATTCCGAAAAAAAGTAGAATTTCGAAAACACCATTTACCTCCTGACAGCCACCTCCTCCATCCTATGCATCTCATTACCCACAATTTAGCTTCGTAATCTTCCTCATGTTAAAATCAGCAAAGGGTTGACAATGGGCTGTCCCTGGCAAAGCCCCCTTAAGCCCCATGGTATTAAAGACGGATTATGGGACCGAGATATGTGGTCGGTTGCTCCATAGGCGTGATCGTGGGTAGGGCTGAGCAGGGAAGATCGGGAAAGATGGAGAATGAGAGAGATGAGATGAGAGAGAGAAAGATAGAGAGAGAGAGACGAGGAGAGGATGAGAGAGAGAGAGAAGCGGGATTGAGAGAGAGGAGAGAGAGAGAGAGATGTGAAAGAAGAGATGATGAGGAGTGAGACGAGGAGAGAGAGAGAGAGAGAGAGAGAGACAGAGAGAGATAAAGAGAGTGTTTATTTGTGTCTTCGGTGGTTAGGTCTCTCACTTTCTCCTCTCTTCATCCCTCCGTCTTCCTCTCTTCCATCTCCCCTACCATCCCTCCCTCCACCCCCTTCCATCCCCCCCCTCCATCCCCCCCTCCTCCTCCTCCCCTCCTCCACCACCACCACCGCCTCCTCTTCCTCCCTCTCCTTCCTCCCCTCCTCCTCTAATACCCCCACCCCACCCCCGCCCCCTCACCCCAGGGATCTCCTTCCTATACATGAAAGATCTTCGGCTTTTGTAGGAGGTGATAACGTGGCCATAGAAAGTACTGTGCCGCCGCCGCGTGGTGCCGGGGAGTTTCTCCTTCGGGAGGTTAGGTATTGGGGGATCGTGTGTGTGAGTGTGTGTGTGTGTGTGTGTGTGTGTGTGTGTGTGTGTGTGTGTGTGTGTGTGTGTGTGTGTGTGTGTGTGGGGGTTGTGTGATTGTGTGTGTGGGGTGTGTGTGTGTGTGTGTGTGTGTTGTGTGATGTGAAGTGTGTGTGTGTGGAGGTGTGATTGTGTGTGTGTGTGTGGTGTGTGTGTGTGTGTTTGTCGTGTGTGTGTGTGTGTGGCTACCCCGTGTGTGTGTAGTGAGTGTGTTGTAGCTGGTGTGTGTGTGTGATTGTGTGTGTGTGTAGTGTGTGTGTGTGTGTGTGTTATTTGTGGAGTCGTGTGTGTGTGTGTGTGTGTGTGTTTTTTTTGTGGTTGTGGTGTGGGGTGTGTGTGTTGGAGTTGGGGATGTGTTATTTGTGTGTTAGAGTTGTGTTGTGTTTATTTTATATATTATTTATATATATATATTATATATATATTATATATATATATTATATATATTATATGATTTTATATTTATAATTTTAGTCCTACTAACCACCACATCATATTGTATATATATATATCTTTATTATATAGTGATAATTATATATATATATATATATAATATATGATATTTATTATATATATTATGAATATATATATGTGGGTGTGTGTGTGTGTGTGTCGGTGTATATATATATATATCTATATTCATATATATATATATATTTAATATATCTATATATATATATATATATATATATATATGTGTGTGTGTGTGTGTGTGTGTGTGTTAATATAATTATATATATATTAATATTATATA
>NW_028234404.1:31477022-31482022 GCF_977035675.1 Penaeus japonicus | reverse complement strand
CCAGAATCTTCAGGGTAACCAGAATTTTCAGGGTAACCAGAATTTTCAGGGTAACCAGAAGAAGAAATAGTAACATGGAACTTAATCATGGAACATACGTATTATAAGAAAAAAAAAAAAAAAGAGAGAGAGAGAGAAAAAAAAAAAAATAATAAAAAAACATGGAAATGAGTTCAAAACAAATCTAGTCGATTCGGACAAGTTCAGCATGACCGAGATACTTCAGAATGTAACTTTGAGGTGAACGAGTAGCCGTCGAGTAGCCTCCGGGGACTCCAGGCACGTTAAATGCCCAACAATAGAGGTCTTTGTCGCCCTCTCATGGCATAGCGGGCGGGCGGGCGGACGGACGGGCGGGTGAGCGGCACCCATTCGTGGCCCGGTGGCTGGGTATGGAGGTGGGAGGGTGGGCATGTGGGTGGGTCAATGGATGGTTAAGCTAGGGAGGAGGAGGAGGAGGAAGGGGGAGGAGGGAGGAGGGAGGACGGAGGAGGGAGGAGAACGAGGGAGGAGGGAGGAGGGAGGAGGGAGGAGGAGGAGGAGGGAGGAGGGAGGAGGGAGGAGGGAGGAGGGAGGAGGGAGGAGGGAGGAGAATGAGGGAGGAGGGAGGAGGGAGGGAGAGAGGACGTGGGAGGAGAACGAGGAGGAGGAGGGAGGAGGAGGAGGAGGAGGAGGAGGAGGAGAGGTGAGGAGGTTCTCAAAAGGGCCGCCTTAGCTGAGCATTGTTCACCGTTCTTAGTATTATGATCAGCTGTATTGTTGACCCAACGGCAGGACGGGTACGAGGGGGGTATAGGGGCGGGGTAGAGGGAGGTGGGGGAGTGGTAAGGGGGGAGGATGGGGAAGGGGAAGGGGAAGGGGAAGGGAAGAGGAAGAGGGAATAGGAGGGGGAGGGAGAGTATATAAGGGGAGGGGAGGAGGGAGAGAGGGGGAGATGGAGGGGATGGTTTCAAATGGCATTTTAGAGAGTACAAAATATTTAATTTGGAGTGAAATTGATAGTTTTATGACAATAGAGGAAAGGGGTCGCGAAAGCATAGGTAGATATTAGTGCGTACGTTATATCCATCTAATTTATTTTTCTTTTCTCACCTATCTACTCTCTCAATCGTATAACTCCCCTCCTCCCCCCTCTCTTCCATCTCAACCCCTCTCCTCCCTCTCCATCTCCTCTCCTTCTCCTCCTCCCCTCCTTCTTCTCAGCCTCCCTTCCTTCCTCTCCACTCCCTCCTTCCTCCTACTCCCCCTCCCTCCCTTTCAAGGCATCGTATAACTCCCCCTCCCCTACACCTCTCCCCCTCTTCCCTCCTCCCCTACATGCCCCTCCCCCTCTGCCCTCCTCCCCTACATCCTCCTCCCTTTCAGCCCCTCCACCCCCCACCTCCCCTCCTCCCTGTCAAGGTATCGGGAACACACACGCCCCGTTTTCTTCCTGTAATCCCCTTGGCTGGGGGTGGGAGGGGTAAGGTGGGCGGGGGGGGTGAGGAAATGAAGACGGGGAGGGGGATAAGTAGGGGAAGGGCAAGAAAGGGCGGGGGAAAGGGAGGGGGAAAGGGAAGGGGAAAGGAAGGGGGGGAGAAGGGATGGAGGGAGATGGAGAAAAGAAGGGAGGGATGGGGCTGAGGAGGGGAGGAGGGAAGGAGAGGAGGAGGGGAGGGAGAGGGCGAGACAAGAAGGAGCGATGGAAGGAGAAAGGAAGCGATGGAAAGAAAGAGAGGGGGGGTGGGGGAGAATGAAAGAAGAGGGGGGGGGGGAGGGCGAGGAGGGGGGAAGGGGAGGCCAAGAAGCGGTCGTGTCACAGGAAGCGTCCGTGACACAAACAAGGTCTCTTAGGCGTGACGACGTTTCCCTTGTGAGGTAAACAATGGAGGCTTCCTGCATGTTTGTGTCGAAGCGTGCGTGTGCGTGTGTTCATGTACGCTCTCTCTCTCTCTTTCTCTCTTTCTCTTTCTTTCTCTCTCTCTCTCTCTCTCTCTCTCTCTCTCTCTCTCTCTCTCTCTCTCTCTATCTTTTACCAAAAAACAACAACAACAAACAAACACTGCCCTCACCACCCTCACCCCCCCTTTTCTCTGTCCCGACACTTCATATTTTATGGCAGAAGAGCGATCCCCAGCCTCCTCGGCCGGCGGTTGAATCTGCTCTTCTCACAGCTTTGTTTTCCTCTTTTTCCTCGCGAGACGGAGATAGAGAGAGAGAGAGGGGAAGAGAGAGAGAGAGAGAGAGAGAGAGAGAGAGAGAGAGAGAGAGAGAGAGAGAGAGAGAGAGAGAGAGAGAGAGAGAGAGAGAGAGAGAGTGTGTGTGTGTGTGTGTGTGTGTGTGTGTGTGTGTGAGAGAGAGAGAGAGAGAGAGTGGAGAGAGAGAGAGAGAAAGACAGAGAATCTGAGAGAGCAAGAGAGAGAGAGACAGAGAGTCTGAGAGAGCAAGAAAGCGGGAAAGAGAGCGAGCGAGCGAGAGAAAAGATGCCGCTCTCCTCTTCTGATGATTAGCGTAACGTCACTGGGGTAATTAGTGCCGGGATCTGGAGAGGCTGTTTACAAAAGGGCGGCTTTTCTTTGAGTTTGTGCTATGGGGTGATACGCATGCTTGCTTAGGCAACGTGTATGTGTGTATATATATATATATATGTATATATATATATATATATATATATATATATATATATATATATATATATATATATATTTATTTATTTATTTATTTATAGAATACATTTATAGGCAAACGAATGAATAAATATGTACACGAGTATATACAAAAATGCATACATACCTGAATACACACATACATGCATATACATACATACGTAGTTATAAACATACTTGCATGCATACAGACATATATGCTAGTTAATATTCATAACATATACGTCCTTATATCTTTTTGCAGATAGATAAATAAAGATAGATAGATAGATAGAGATAGATAGATAGATAGATAGATAGATAGATAGAGAGAGAGAGAGAGAGAGAGAGAGAGAGAGAGAGAGAGAGAGAGAGAGAGAGAGAGAGAGAGAGAGAGAGAGAGAGAGAGAAAGGTATATATAGAAAACGATATAGATATAGATATATATAGATAAATATATATAGAGATAGATAGATAGATAAAGATATAGATATATATAGATATAGATGTAAATAGATATAGATATAGATATAAATAGATAGATAGACAGATTGACATATAGGCAGATAGATAGATAAATATGCAGATAGATAGACAGATAAATATACTGTTAGATAGACAGATAGATATTGATAGATAGATAAACAAATATATATTAATAGACATACAGACAGAAAAAAATATATTGATAGGTAGATTGATAGATAGATAAATATTATATTAGATAGATAGACAGACAGATAGACACTGACAGATAGATGAACAAATAGATATTAATAGACATATAGACAGATAAATATTGATAGATAGATAGATAGATAGATAGATAGATATTATCAGATAGATAGACAGACAGACAGACATTAATAGATAAATAGATATTAATAGAAATATAGACTGAAAAATATTGACAGATAGATAGATAGACAGACAGATAAACATTAATAGATCAATAGACAGATTGATGAATAAACAGACAGACGACAGATAAAAAAATAGATGAATATGAATACAATTAACAGTACAAAACGAAGCAAATTCACTCTCCACCGGGTCAGTGCCAGTCTAGCTTGGCCCTCTCACTCTCTCAGTGCTCGGAAGCCGTTCATTCTGTTCCGATGGCTTGCTTCCGGAAATGAGATGCATCCGGTTACCCCTTCATAGCCCTTCACCCCCCCCACCCCCTTCCCTCCCCCTTCCCTCAGCTGTCCTTCTGACGCTATTCTTTGCCTACTTTTTTGAGATTTGGAATGTGTTGGGATTAAGTGATGTTTTGTCGTGTTTTTCATCTGTCTGTATGTTGATCTGTTGATGTCTGTCTGTCCGTCTGTTTGTCTATCTAATGGTATCTATCTATCTATCAATCTATCTGTCTATGTATTTATATTGCATATACATACATACATATATATATATATATATATATATATATATATATATATATATATATATATATATGCATATATATATATATATACATATATATATATATATATCTATATATATATATATATATTATATATATATATATATATATATATATATATAGAGAGAGAGAGAGAGAGAGAGAGAGAGAGAGAGAGAGAGAGAGAGAGATTTGTCAGATAAGTATACTTTAAGTATAACTGCTTATAAGTACATGCATTATGATTTTAAGATTTTACTAGCATGCAGTGTACGACTGTACGTCATAAGTCTGTGTTGATATATTCTCATGTAACTCGCCGTTTTGGTCCAACGAGTCTACTTTAAGTATGCTTATAGATGTTTCATATATGCGTAGTGTACTCTGTGATATGTTACGATGTTTCATATATGCGTAGTGTACTCTGTGATATTTCATCATATTCACTAAAATGTTTAATCATGGATATGTCAACCGCCGGATCATTACTTCCGGTGACAAATATAATTATTTTTGTTTATTTTATGTAATTTTTCTTTTGTTTTTTGAGTTATATTTTATCTGTGTGTGTGTGTGTGTGTGTGTGTGTGTGTGTGTGTGTGTGTGTGTGTGTGTGTGTGTGTCTGTGTGTGTACGTATCTGCGTGCGATCGTGTGTAGAGTGCGTGCGTGCTATATCTCAGATGACAGTGCAATGATATGAAAAGACAAATCACATGCAACTGAAATGCTAGATCATCGCACTTGCAGAAGCAACACGTGATGCTCTTAGTGCAGGAAGGATATGAAGCTCACGCGAGGTTGGAGATGAGTCACTGCAACGGAGCAGAGAGAGAGAGAGAGAGAGAGAGAGAGAGAGAGAGAGAGAGAGAGAGAGAGAGAGAGAGAGAGAGAGAGAGAGAGAGAGAGAGAGAGAGAGAGAGAGAGAGAGAGAGAGAGAGAGAGAGGGGAGAGAAGAGAGGGAGAGGGGA
>NW_028234404.1:31469522-31472022 GCF_977035675.1 Penaeus japonicus | reverse complement strand
TGTTGTACTCCTACATCATTATACTTTACCCATTAACCATTTTCTCCCCTTTTCTTTTTATTTTTCTTGTTCGAAGCACACGGCAAAATACACAAAACACGCGGGAAATCGAGACGCGCCGTCAAAGGCCGAGGTGCCACTAAGACCAAACAAAGACAGAAATTAACAGAGAGCCACCAGAGGACCGAATGGATATGGGGCCGCACCAAGAGGTACCCCTCCATCGTAATATCGAATGAATTGCAAAAACAAAAACATCAGCACAAGCAAACAAAATCAAAACAATTGGCTCTCTTCTTGAATAAACCATAGATTCTTCGTGTACGGTTTTCGTGTGCGGTTGATAGCGAGAAGGATCAAAAAAAAAAACCTTTTGAATTGCAAGAATTAAAAGCTAAATAAAAGATTATTACACGAAGGATTAAAAGAGAATGCGTATTATTATTGAATGAACAAAGAAACAAATTAAGATATATATAAAAAGAATTGTAATAAAGATGCCGCATAATTACGGAAGGAGTAAATAGAAAATGAAAAGCGATATAAAAAACAGGAGATAAATAAACACGTAATTAGAGAGGAAGAGAGATAGGAAAAGAAAAAAAAAGTATTAAAAAGAGATATAAGAAAAAATGCGAGAGAAAACAAAAACAAAACATCGACGCACTGAAAGGAGAATAAATAAAACAAATAAGACTAAACAAATGAAATATAGATAAATAAAATAAAACAAATAAAATATAAATAGATAAAAGTAAAACAAATCAAATATAAATAAATAAAAATAAAAACAAATAAAATATAAATAAATAAAAATAAACCAAATAAAAAAAAAAATAACAAGACGGAAATCCAAAAAAGAAATAATAATCATAAAAAAAAAAACTCGAACACGAAATTCCTGGAGAACAGAACCTATCCCTATCCTGTACCCAGCGCCCGCCAGCTAGGAATCCTCTCCGCATTCTCCGCCTGATTCTAAACGCAATTGTTTCAGATTTCGAAATATTTCCGCGACACCAACGTAGCAGTAGCTACCTACCTCTTCCGTCACATAAGGTTCATGATTTTTTTTTTTTTTTTTTTTTTTTTTAGATTCCTATGAATGCGGCGGAAAGTGTTAAATGTTTGGGTTACGGTTGGAACGTAAACAGGAGTGAGAGCGGAGTGTTTGCTGGAGTTTATGTGGTAGAGAATTTTTATAAGTATTAAGAGATTAGATGAAATGATGCAACACTAAATGGAGTATTTTGATTTTTTGCTTTTAATATATACTAGTTTGTTAGGATTTAGATGAGCTAAGATATACATTTGTTATGGCACTAGCACAATGGAAATTTGAACTAAATAATATAAATACGATTATAACGTTATCAAAAGGTAATGTCCTCATATTCAAACTATTATTTTTTCTCTCTTTTTGGTCAAATGTATAATCACATAGAGAAATAAACCATAACATAAGTTCATAAAATTCCCTAAAAATTACCATTTACAGTAAACTAAATCAAAGGTGCGCTATCTAACAGCCATTAGAACAGTAAACCTACTCTTTAGGACACAGCACATACTTAGCAATATGTAGCATACTGATACTTATTTGCAAACTATCTTTCTACGAATGCTTGAGAGAAAAGAGAGAGAGAGAGAGAGATTTACTGAGACAAAGAAGGACTTGAGAGACTGAATAAAAAGAGACTTAGCGAGATAAAAGGAAGGCGGGCTAGCGAGGGCACAGCAAGAGGACCATATGGCAAAGGGGAGAAAGAAGAAGGGGGGGGCAAGGAGGAGGGGGAGAGGAATGGGGGGGGGAGGCGTGTGAGTAAGGTGAGGAAGACAAGGGGAGTTCAATGAGAAAAGGGATTAAGGAGAGGAATGAAAGGAGAGAGAAAGAGAACGAAAGGGGGAAGGGAGAAGGGAGAAGGGAGGAAGATAAGAAAATTGGGCAGACAACTGAAGAGAAGAGAGCTAGAGACTGCGCCAAAGGGGAGAAAGGGCGGTTGGGGATAGGGACGAATCCGGGGGAATTAGTAAGAAAGGGAAGGAAGGGAGAAGGAATTGAAATAAAAAGATAGGAAGGGAGAAGGAATTAGAAATAAAAAAGAAGGAATTAGGAGAAATGGAATTAGAAGGAAAAGGGAGGAAGAAAGGGTAAGAAAGAAGATGAGGGAGAAATGGAAGAAATATAAGTAATAAATAAAGAGAGAAAGAGAGAGAGAGCGGAGAGAGGACTGCGAGAGAGAGAGAGAGAGAGAGAGAGAGAGAGAGAGAGAGAGAGAGAGAGAGAGAGAGAGAGAAAGAAAAGAGATGCGAAAGAGATGAGAGAAGAGAGACAGAGCAAAAAGGAAACAAGAAGGACTGGACAAACAAAGAGGGAAGAAAGAAACGAGAAAGAGGGAGAAAAACGGATGGAAGAAGAGGGCAAGAAAAAAAAAGAGCGAAATAGAAGGAAGAAAGGAGATGGAAGGAGGGAAAAGCACGAAGAGAAGTGAAGATAGAA
>NW_028234404.1:31451272-31456272 GCF_977035675.1 Penaeus japonicus | reverse complement strand
GAGAGAGAGAGAGAAAGAGAGAGAGAGAGAGGGGGGGGGAGAGAGGGAGAGAGAGGAGAGACGAGTAGAGAGAGAGACAGAGAAAGAGAGAGGGTAAGGAGAGACGAGTAGAGAGAGAGAGACAGAGAAAGAGAGAGAGAGAGAGAGAGAGAGAGAGAGAGAGAGAGAGAGAGAGAGAGAGAGAGAGAGAGAGAGAGAGAGAGAGAGAGAGAGGTAGAAAGAGAAAGAGAGAGAGAGAGAGATAGATAGATAGATAGATAGATAGATAGATAGATAGATAGATAGATAGATAGAGATAGATAGATAGAGAGAGAGAGAGAGAGAGAGAGAGAGAGAGAGAAAAAAAAAAAATACCAACCTCACCATAATTCCGTGACTAGACAGAATCAACCTCCGACCCAGGACAAGGGTGGGTAGGGTCTCTCGCAGGGATGGTACCACTGCCCCGGAGAGAAGTTTTGGATGTTCCAAGAGCCATACATCCCCCCCTATACCCCCCCTCTACCAGATACCCTTGTCTGGGGTATTATTATCCAATTAATTTAAACTGTTCGAAAATTATCCCGAGTCCCTTATGCTGGGAAAATACAAGGCCAGCATCCCTTCGGCTATTTTCTCTTGTCATGTAAACTAAATTTTCATTCGAATTTTGGAGGGAGGAATTTTGCTCTATCATCACACACACAATAAAAAAAATATATTATCAATAAATGAGAAATAAAGGCGCAAAAAAAGAATTGTCCATATCAATTTCAAGTCCATTACAAATTTTCTAGAAATATTATTGTACACATTACATTTCAGATTGGAAAATGTACAGGAACACTGTCCACATAAAATGAACACAAACATCGACTCTTTTAGAGAGAGCGAGAAAAAAAAATACATAAATGAATTTCCCACTCTGCTACATTCCCTGTCCATTTACGCAGGCCGGACACAATTTTATCTTTTTTTATTCTATATCTTTTTAGAAAGAAAGGGGAGGGAGGGAGGGGGGGGTAAGGAAGGGCAGAACACTACAAAAATGAAATCAAAATGATTGTACATATATCACTTATTTATTCACCCTGCACCTGTCCCTCTCTGACTCTGACATCCACGCATCACTCCCCCCCCCCTCCTCTTTCAAAAGCCTCCCTCCCCCCTCCCCCCCTATCTCAACAACCTCTCTCACACCCCCGACACCCCCCCATCCCCCCCATCCCCCCATACCATCTCAACAGCTTCCCATACCCCCCCCCCTTCTTCCCCACTCCCCCCTCACAGCCTCTTTCTTTTCTAATAATAGGCCTACATACCGTCTGTGATCAGCTGTGGGAAGCTGCCCTGAACACATGACTTATGAACTGGCAACCTTATATCTTGTCCTGACTTGAGGTTATTACATACATCTATATTACAAATATTACGTATTATGTTCTTGATTTTTTTGTTTGTTTGTTCTATGTCTTTAATTTATTATCGACGTCTGTCACTGCCTCTGCCGATTGTATTGTTATGTCTGGTGAAAAAAAGGGGAAAAAATTGATACGTATGTACTGTTTGTGTATTTCTATTTGTTTGTTTGTTTGTGTGTGTGTGTGATGATTAGTGATATCATTATCATTATCGTTATTATTATTATCTTATTATCATTATTTCTATCATCGTTAATATCGTTATCATTATTGTAATCGTATTGTATTACTATTCTGATCATCATCCTCATCACCCTTATTATCATCATTAGCATCCTTATTAACATCATCATTCTTATCAGTAGTAGTAGAAGTAGGAGAAGTTATCATTATTATCATTATCATACTCATTAGTATTAGTTTTAGTATTAGTATTATCATATGCAATATTATTTTCAATATTACCATCATTAAACCTGTATTATAACTTGTATCAGCCTTACTGTCATTGTTTTCATCATCTTTATCATTAGTACTAATAGTATCATTATTAATATCATCATTAATATTATCAATATTGTTATCACTATTATCACTATCATTACTACTATCATCATTTATTTTAATATAAAGTCTTTTTGTATCAGCTTCATCATTATTACCTTTTCCCAATCATTATTATCATTATCATCTTCATTAATTATTATTGTCATTACTATCATTAATGTTATTATTATGATTATCATTATAATTATTATCATCATAATCATTATTACTATCATTATATTTTTTTATCATCATTATCATTACTATTATCATTATTACTACTATCATTATTAATATGAATGTTATCAGCGATATCATAATTTCTTGGTTGTTATCACCATCACCAGCAGTACCATTTATCATCATCATTATCATTCCCATTATGATTGTTATTAATATCATTAATATCATCAACCTCATCGTTATCATCATAATTATCATAATCATCATTGATATCCTTATCCTAGTCATTCGATTCCATTATCAACAATATAACTATAACTATCAATTTATAAAACAATCCTACATCAATTTTTAAAAAATCTAAAAATAGAATAATAATAATAGTTTATTAATCTTAATTTTAATAATAATAATTTATTAATAATCTAATAAAAAAAAATAATAATTTCGACCTCTAAGTCCACACAGTCTAGTCCTCCGAAGGCAGAGTCTCATACAGGTCTACCTGCCACCTGCTGTTTCTTGTTTTCCGAATATGTTTGTCAAATCTTCTTGCCTGTCGTGATTTTTGCCCCAGGGTTCCCTCCGTCCCTACCCAGCCGTTACAGGTCTTGGGGGTAAACAGACACCTCGAACTGGCTGGCTGACCGAGTGAGGAGTACGCGCCCCGTGACGAAGAAACGGGAACTTGATTGTTTCTTTTCGTTTTACGGGGTTGCTATGTGTGGTTGATGGAGGGAGATTTTTTTTTTTTTTTTTTTTTGTTCTCTCGAATATGAGGTTTATTTGAGGTTTGTGTGATGGAATTCTTCGTGTTAATACCATAGGGTACGATGGGTTTTAGATTACCTAGCGTTTGTCAGGGAAGTAAAAAAAAAGAAAAAGAAAAAAAAAGTTGGAGGTCGGCAAATTTTGAAAAAAAAAAAAACATTGGAAAGCTTCAATTTCAAAGTTTTGTCTCTGCATATGAGATATATTAACCATTTCATTATTCCGAACTATATACATATTTCTAAAATATTTAGCAAATGATAATTATTAATCCGCATAAATAAAAAAGTTGGTAACTTTTTAGGGCAAATAAACATAACCTCGCGGTCGTCATGGTAACCCGCAGAGACCGTCGGGTCACCATTTTACTATGTCTTCTAATTGATATCCAGTAGTAACTAAAAAGTAGAATTTCCAAAAAAAAAAAAATCCTGTACGATTTTTACTCTTTTAGATACTGATTGGCAAGTAACTTACCGTGTGAAAACGATCATAGTTATAGATGTTGCCGATTTTCTCTATTGTGAACAAACTTAAATGAATACTCTAGAAACACTACGCTCGTTTACGCTTAAACTTTCGGATCCTAACTCACTCTCTCTCTCTCTCTCTCTCTCTCTCTCTCGCTCTCTCTTTCTCTCTATCTCTCTCTATCTATCTATCTCTATCTCTCTCCCTTTCTCTTTCTCTCTCTCTCTTTCTCTCTATCTATCTATCTCTATCTCTTTCTCTCTCTTTCTCTCTCTCTCTCTTTCTCTTTCTCTTTCTCTCTCTCTCTCTCTCTCTCTCAAGAAGTAATGAAGTAAGAGCCCCTGCTGAGACACCTGACATTCGCTATTGTCCAAGGTGGTAAGTTTGCCCTTGGGGAAGAAAGGCAGAAGGAAAAGGCAAAGTCGGGGCGAAAGAGAAATGGAATGAAAGAAAGAAAGGAGATATTCCAAAGATAGTAAACTTACGGAACGAGAGATGGAGAAACGAATAATGTACAGAAGAACAAAAATACTTAAACGCCAGAAGCGGATCAGAAGTGAGGCTAGGTACACACACACACACACACTTACACACACACACAGACACAAATACACACACACACACACACAAACACACACACACAAATACACACACAAACACACACTGCCACACGCTCAAGGGGCCATGGCGACGCGGCCTTTTCTTGATCTCAAGGTAAAAGCGTTTTGCACGATTTTCCGGATCTTAACCCCATTGTATTCGTTTGTGTGTAAATCTTTATATTTCAACTCGACAAAGGGCGTGAGAGCTTGCATGGCCAAAGTCACCTTGATCACAGAGTATGTGTAGTAGGGGGACGTGACACGCTAACCTCAAGACCGTACGGGAAATGTGTTGTTGTTTTTTGCATATCAGTTACAATCGCTGCTAAATACAGTATATATATATATATATATATATATATATATATATATATATATATATATATATTGTTGTGTGTATACTAGTTCTAATGTTGTTTCTGTTCCTACTACTACCCTTCTCCCTCCTGCATGTTATCACTGCCGTTTTTTCTATCGGTATTGCTAGTAGCAAACAACATCAAAATCAAAACAAGTGACGCTCTTAACCGTATTCAAATCCAGAGCTACAACAATCCCAATCCTTCCATTCGCGGCCGCCGCAGAACCACGCAAGATCCACCTTCCAAGTTCTTTCCAAGTTCACGTAAGAAGCGGCGGGTGTCAGTTCGCCTCACCTGTTCTTATCAGTCCATCTCCGCCCCTGCCTCCTCGTCTTGCCAGTCGCGTCGCCTTATCAGATGTGACGTGAGTGTCGTCTAAGTGGGGCAGTGTAGCAGTGTAGCTTCCCTTGGGTAACGGCTACTGCTGCTGAGAGAGGGAGAGAGAGAGAGAGAGAGAGAGAGAGAGAGAAGGAGATACAGAGAATGAGAGAGCGAGAGACAGAATCAGTGTGTGTGTGTGAGAGAGAAAGAGAGAGAGAGAGAGGAGATACAGAGAATGAGAGAGCGAGAGACAGAATCAGTGTGTGTGTGTGAGAGAGAGAAAGAGAGAGAGAGAGAGAGGAGATACAGAGAATGAAAGAGCGAGATACAGAGAATGGAAGAGA
>NW_028234404.1:31428772-31441272 GCF_977035675.1 Penaeus japonicus | reverse complement strand
TATTGGTTCATTTCGAGATTAGTGGTATATTTCGTAACTTTGTGTAGTAACTTTTTTAATGGAATCAGATATATCCCCCCCCCCCCAATAAATGGTTAGTAACTTTTTTTTTTAATGGAATCAGATATATCCCCCCCAATAAATGGTCAGTATTTTTTTTTAATGGAATCAGATATATTTCCCCCCAATGAATGGTTAGTAACTATTTTTTTTTAATGGAATCAGATAAATCCCCCCCCCCGCCCAATAATGGTTAGTAACTTTTTTTTTAATGGAATCAGATATATTTCCCCCCAATAAATGGTTAGTAACTATTTTTTTTAATGGAATCAGATAAATCCCCCCCCACCCCCAATAATGGTTAGTAACTTTTTTTTAATGGAATCAGATATATTTCCCCCCCAAATAAATGATTAGTAACTTCTTTAAATGGAATCAGATATACCCCCCCCCCCCCATAATGGTTAGTAACTTTTTTTTTAAATGGAATCAGATATACCCCCCCCCCGCAATAAATCGTTACAATTGAATAAAGAAAACACTCTACATGGAGAGGGCGTTGCCATACGAAGTGTATTACCAGAACGCCAATAGCCTTGCATAAGTTGCCACACTAAGTTGAGTTTGTCTCGAAGAGAATATCAAAATCTAAGTGACAGGCAAGCTATGGCTGGAGATAATTAATGCCATAATGCCAGGATTACAATTAATGCTGCGAAACGTTAATTGCATATCAGTCATTGTAAAATTATTCTTTCTCATTCTTTCGTGTTCTACACCTGTCACAATGGAATCACAGCGCAAGATTATGGTATATGACATATATGACAAGTGTACCCTACTTGGAAAACAGGATGAAGTTTGGCATAATGGATGTAATTGTGGAGAACTGAATAATTATGAATGTGTATATGTAGTGTATGTCTATTAATGTAGTGCGTGTGGATGTGTGTGTGTGTGTGTGTGTGTGTGTCGCCCAAATGGTTAATGGATTATTCTGTCTTGCCACTCAAGAGCTCCACCTGGGGAAACAAAATAATCTTTCAAGATGTCACGAACTGACATCGCTTCAGCTGTAGGCCTTGTACTTGTCATTGCTATTAGGCTTGTGCTTGAACAATGGGAGTCTGTTTCATGACCATCATTATCATTTGGCAAGTAGCTAGAATTATTTTCACGTTGAATGAAGTTATGAAGTACACAGATGCTCTTCACCAGTGCTTCTGCTACTTCAACACTGGTCTCCATTGCAGTCTGAAGTACACCAATTTTTTTAGCTAACATTCCGAAGGTGCACTCTGCTGTTCTCCTAGCTCTGCTGATCCGATAGTTATAAATCTTCTTGGAATAATCCAAGTCCTTTCTAGGGTAAGGCCTCATCAAATTAGATTTTAAAGGAAAGGCTTCGTCCCCTACTAGAAAGAAAGGTATTTTGGTTGTAGTATTTGGTATTTCACATGATTGTGGAATATCTAAATTTCTGGAGAGAAATTGCTTTCCCATATTTGACTCAGTGAAGACTGAGCTGTCACTGTTTCTTCCATATGACCCAACATCTATCAGTGTGAAACAACAGTTGGCATCAGCAAAGGCTAGGAGAACAATAGAGTGATACCCTTTATAATTGTAAAAAAGGAATCATGTTCCAGATGGACATTTTAGCCGACAGTGTTTGCCATCAATAGCCCCAACACAGCAAGGAATATTACATTTTTCAAAATAGTTCCAAGCTATTTCTTTCCACTGGTGTTCATTCGGCACTGGCATATAGTGTGGCTGTAGTGTTTCCCATATGGCGTTGCTAGTTGTCTTTACAATCCTGTGCACAGTAGTCTTTCCAACACGAAACTGGTAACCAAGTGAAGCAAAAGATTCACCTGTAACCACATGTCTGGAAAGAAATATGATATCAATCGTTAATTACGCTCATATGTACAATAACTAAGCGTTCAATAGTGAAAGTCATTACCATGAAATGTATTCCTTTAATTTACTACAATACTTCCCATTACAGATACGGGATATATATTATAATTGTACAGTACGACACAGTGCTGATATAATACTCCATGAGGTTACTCATTAAGATGCTAAATTCTTGCTGATCTCTTCTATTACAGAAGCCGCCTGCAAGGAGAAATGGCGCCACCTCCGAAGCAACTTTATGAGGGAAAAGAGAAGGATGATGAAATTGCCATCTGGATCAGCAAGTAGCCTGACAAGAAGATGGGCGTACTACGATGCAATGGATTTTCTGCTCCCTCATGTGACTCCACGACCGACATCTTCAAGATGTCGGTCGTGGAGTCACATGAAATGAATGAATAAATAAATAAATAAATAAATAAATAAATAAATAATGAAAGATAAACGAAAAGAAGAGACGAGCGAAGAAAATTGAAGAATGAAAAAGGAAGGAAAGGGGAAGGGAGAAAAAAAGGAAACCAAAACGAAAGGAAGAGGAGAAAGAGAGAAAAATATATAAAGGAATAGGAGGAGAGGAGAGAGAAAAAAAACACCTATGGATGAAGACACTTGCCACGAAACGGAAGAAGCAATCCAAAATTCTTCACACACTCCTGACATCGCAGTGCAAGGCAATCCATCTCCTCGAGAAGGTACTGCAAGTCAAGTTTGTAATGATGCCAATGCTGCAATGCCTAAGCCTACATCAAAGCATTCTTCCACCAAAAAAACAGCAGGAGTGGTGAAGATGAAATGGATATGCGTTTTCTAAATGAAATGAAGCAGTTGAGAGAAGAGGCATCTTCACAGAATGACCCAACTGATCGGCACCATCTCTTGAGCTTACTACCCATGATGAAGAAACTGTCGCCATCTGATAACATTGATATCAGGATTGAAATTTGTGAAATCTTTCGGAGGAAACTGTTTCAGCCCAACTGCACTGATCAGTATGGCAACCGGACTACTAACCAGAATCAGTCATTCAGACCATCATCATCTGCATCCAACGAAAGTGCCACTTATGCAGAGTATTCTAGCTCGGAATATGGTACCCTCTGAGCAGTAATAATTTCATTTCTTGACTTTGTCTGGATGTATTTTTCACGTACCGGCAGGAATAAATTAATTATGATCATTTTATTCACTATTGTCAAACTCATAAGCAGTAATTATAATTATGTCTGTCTGTCTGTCTGTCTCTCTCTCTCTCTCTCTCTCTCTCTCTCTCTCTCTCTCTCTCTCTCTCTCTCTCTCTCTCTCTCTCTCTCCCTCTCTCTCCCTCTTTGTTATGCCCATTAAACACGCCAAAAGTGCTTGTTGACTTTGTTTGGATGTATTTTTCACGTACCGGCAGGAACAAATTAATTATGATAATCTTATTTACTATTGTCAAACTCATAAGCAGTAATTATAATTATCAGAATTTTCAATAAATATTCTTTACCTTATAAAAACGGCCATTCTTTCTTCAACTCCAATTGCGCGCCTGACGTTAGTGTTTCTTTTCTTTATGGAAGGTCCAGCCATGTCCACGAGCTTCTTGAAGTTTTCATGTGTCATCCTGAAGTAGTTGCAGAACTTTTCTGGATGGTTCACCAGGTCTGGGAACAAATGGCTGAAGCTTCCAAAATCTGGTCTTTTGGCATTTAGTTCACGGATCCAGATCGTTTTCTTTTTTTTCCTGCGTCTGCGACGACGAAGCGACAACACAGCAACTACTGCAGCAAGCAATTGTGCGTTCATCCTCTTTGAATTCTGGCGGGGAACTGTGCAGTAAAACCCGCCAGTTATCGCATTGGTATGACGAGGGTTGACGATGTTGGTGGAAACGGGGTTTCGTCAAGTCATCACGCGTCAAATGACTCGCTCTGACTTGACGAGACGAGACGCGCTTGGTGGAAACGAAAAGGATTTGCAAGAGTTCAGTAATGAAGTATTAAGAAATACAGGCAGTGATTGATATATTAAGCCACTTTATCCAAGGTATCATTTGACTTTTATTTAAACACGAAAGCCTAATAGTTGTAATAATCAAACATACTAGTTTCAAGAACTGATGCGTTTTCTTTTATATTCATCTTCCGTTTGTTTTTTTTCTTTCTTTTTTTTAATAACACCCTTGCAAAACAATTCATCTGAAGATAATCTTTGATTTTACTTTCAGATTATTATCCAAGTAGTTTTAAACTAAATTTGCTATTATTTAGAGATCAAATAAATAAAAGTGATGGAGGAAAAACCTGAAGAATCTGCTCGAAATTGCTGTTAAATGAGTGGAAAACAACCACCCAATCGGACCAACCAGAACATCATACAGATCTGAACCAATTTATGATCTAGATGCCTGTGCTGCCTTCCCTGCGTGACTGCCGACCGGATTGACCTTTGACCTCGAGTGGGGGACGTTATCTCCGAAGAGAACGCTCGTGAACCGCCAAACACGAGCAAGTGCCAAGGGCACCTGTTAACTTTTCCCGAGGAAAGACTTCACTGGTCTCGAACCCGGGAACCTCCGACGCTGGAACCAACCTGAAAAGAGAGTTAGAAACTATGCCGACTGTACCACCGAGATCTAATATAGTACTCGAAAATCGCTCCTTATATATATCTCCCACTTTTATCATTGTCCCTTTTACCTTTCCTTTTATTTGGATTATCATTCTTAATTGGTTTTAATTTCTTCATTCAATCTTAATGATTGCAAATAAGACCATTCAGGTTAATTGAATCTTCTCTATCAAAAATATTAAGCGTGAGTTATTTTGAAAAAAAAGAAAGATAATAAGCATTACTTAACATAGTTACCAAAGCAGTGGAAAATACCATTTCCCTTATTTGCAATTCTCTTTTACGTATATTCCTCCCTGGCAGGAGATAAGCAGTAAAATTTTATATGAATATATATTTTTTTTATAAATATTTTTTTGTTTTTGCTCTAAGAAAATACTTCATTTTAGGTAGCTAGCTGCCATCTGTTATCTTCCCTCTTCTTCTCTTTCGAAAATCGCGATTCTCCGCTTTCTCTTTGTATTGTTATAACTCCAATAATAAATATTTGTAACATTTTAGAAATTAAACTGATAACGAATTATATATACATTTATAATTGTATTGAAGAAACTATGCCGGTTTTCTTTCTTTCTCTCTTTTCCTTCGTATTTTTTCTGTTTACGCAGGAATCTGTTTTTCATCTTCCCATTTTATGACTGTTTTTCCACCACCACCCTCCTCTCTCTCTCTCACATTATCTTCTCTTTCCTTCTCTCTTTCTCTCTCTTCCGGTTAGTCCTAGAGGAAGGCAGGGAGAGAGGTAAAAAGGGAGAATATTCTCTCGTTTTCTGTCTCTCTCTTTCATCTTTTATTTCTCTCAATCTCTCTCTCTTTTTCTATTTCATTCTCTTTCTTTCTCTATCTCCTTGCACTAACGACTGACTTGTGTTAACAGTGAAAAGGTGTTTTGTAAATATTCGTTTCTTCTTTTCTTCTACTCTTCTTTGTTTTCCTTAAGCAATTATAGAATATCATGTTTTAAGATCCATAGTAAATTTATTTATTTATGATTAATTTATTAATAATTAATCGTTTAATTAGTAATCTATTCATTAATAATTTATTTATCAATTTATCAGTTCATTTATTTATAAGTAATTCATCCATTTATTAATCTATAGTAATTCGAATATACATTTTTTGTTGTTGTTGTTGTTTTTTCTTTTCTTTTTTTACATCTGGAGATTCCTACAGTCCAGGAGATTTCCAGACAAGTGTTTGTTTGTTTGTTTGTTTTTCTATTTATTTAATTGTTCCAAATATAATCAATGCAGGTGCTATAGTGAAGAAAGTCTCGAGGAAAGCTTTTATAAAATCTGAAGGATAAAGTTAAATGTAAAATGATGTAAAATCCGTAAGCGACGAACAGAGGGACACGAGGAGGCGCAAAATGCAGTTGGATGTTGATGGTTGTAATAACAATTAGTTTCTCCTTTCCCCACAAGGCAGAATAATGTATGGCATTTTGCAAGTCAAGTAAAGAAGTCGAAAATCGGTCCTTATATACCTACAACTCTTTTATTATTGACTTTTTTTTGTCCCTTTTACCTTTCCTTTTATTTGGATTATCATTCTTAATTCGTTTTGATTTCTTCATTCAATCTTCTTAATGATTGCAAATATGACCATTCAGGTTATATGAATCATCTCTATCAAAAATATTAAACGTGAGCTATTTTGCAATAATAATAATAATAATAATAATAATAATAAGTATTGGTTATTATAGTTATAGTACCATTGGAAAATAACATTTTCATCTGCAATTTCCTTTTACGTATATTCTTCTTTGACAGGAGATCAGCAGTAAAATATGTATATAGACATAAATATATATATTTTTACACTAGGAATAAATACTAACAGTTTAAAATTGAATTGTTAATGAATTACATTTTTTCATCGAAGAAACTGAATTAGTTATTAATCATACTCATTAATACCAATAAGTTATTCATAATATTATTATTGCGTTAAAGTGAATTAAAATTAGTTTTTGTTCGTTACTAGGTTAAAATAATCGATTGAATTACAATTCCACCAAAGGCCATAAGGGGGAAAACTGTAAAAACAATGTCAGAAGGAACACGGAATAAAAAATATATATGTATAATGATAAAAAAAAAATGAATAAATAAAATACTTTAAAATACAATCTTTCTCTCTCTCTTATCCTTCGTTATTTTCTCTATCTACACAAGAATGTTTTCCTTCTTCCCATTTTATTACTTTTTTATCCTCACCCCCCTCCTCCTCTCTCTCTCTATTTATTTTTCTCTTTCCTTCTCTCTTTCTCTCTTCTGGTTAGTCCTAGAGGAAGGGAGGGAGAGAGGTAGAAAGGGCCAAGATTCTTTCGCTTTCTGTCCCTCTCTTTGATTTTTTATTTCTCTCAATCTCTCTCTCTCTCCCATACTTTCATTCTATCTCTTTTTCTCTATTTCATTCTCTCTCTCTCTCTTATTCTTTCTCTCTCATTCTCTTTCTTCCTTTTCCTCTTCTTCTTTTCATTCTCTATATTTCATTCTCTCTCTCTTTAATTTTTTTCTTTCTTTTTCATTCTCTCTCTCACCTCTCCCCCTCTCTCTCTCTCACTCTCTCTCTCACACACACACTCTCTCTCTCTCCTTGAACTAATAACTGACTTGTGTAAACAGCGAAAGGGTGTTTTGAATATATACCTTTCTTCTCTTGTTCTCCTCTTCTTGTTTTGCTTATGCAGTTATAGAATATCATGTATTAAGATATTATTGATAAAGAGTAATTCGGACACACACACACACACACACACACACACACACACACACATATATATATATATATACATAATATATATATATATATATATATATATATATATATATATATATATAGTATATATTATATATAATATATATATATATTATATATATATATATATATATATCTTTTCTTCTCTCTCTTTTTTGTAGCGTTTTTATTTATTTTATATCAATTAAGTAATCTATTTATTCATATATTTAATTTTATCTATTTATTGTATTTATTTATTCTATTCATTATTATCATTTTTGTTTTTTCATATCTGGAGATTTCTACAGTCCAGATCTGCCGGCACATATTTTTTTTTTTTCTTTTTTAATTATTTAATATAATCAATGAGTAAGCGAGGAACAGAGAGACACGAGGTGGCGTAAAAACAATTGTACGTTGATGGTTATAATGACTATTTGTGTCTACTTTCTCCATTAACCAGAATAATGAGTAAGATTTTGCAGTCGTCAGTGATTAAGTACTAATATATAAAGAGCAATAACATCGATATATAATACTTTAAATACATACATGTATATATTTTTTAGCTTAAATTTTAGATATTAAAGATACAATGAATATTAATATAGTTGACTTTTTTCTCTAATTCATTATGTAATTTTATATTCCTCTCCCTATATTTTCCTCTTCCGTGTTTTTTTGTTGTTTTATTCGTACAATAATATGCAAGCTTGCAAAACAGACAATTTATCTTACGGTAATCATTGATTTTACATGCATTTCTGCAGATTCTAACCCAAGTAGATATTTATCTAACTAGATTTGTAATTGGTTAGAAAAATAATAAATAGATAAAAAAAAAGTGAAGGAGTAAAGTCTCGAGGAATGTTTAAATAATAGTCTTTCTGCTCCAAATTGATCGTAAATCACTGCAAAAAAAACACCCAATCGGACAATGTCTTCTTTCTCCACACGCCAGAATAATGCATGAGGTTATGCAAGTCTTCTGTAATTAAGTATTAATAATTACAGACAATTATTGATATATTTAATGCTTGATTATTGTATCATCCTAACCTACTGATAATAACAACTAATAAGTTTTCTTTTATATTCATCTTCCCATCTTTTCCTCCCGTTTTTTTTTTTTTTTTTTTTTTTTTTTTTTTTTTTTTTTTTTTTTTTTTTACTAGAATTGTTAAAACATAAATAAGTGAATGAGTAAAAAAAAATCTCGAGGAAAGTTGCGAAGAATTGGTGTTAAATGAGTGCAAAACAACCACCCAATCGGACCAACCAGAACATCATACAGATCTGAACCAATTTATGATCTAGATGCCTGTGCTGCCTTCCCTGCGTGACTGCCGACCGGAATGACCTTTGACCTCGAGTGGGGGACGTTATCTCCGAAGAGAACGCTCGTGAACCGCCAAACACGAGCAAGTGCCAAGGGCACCTGTTAACTTTTCCCAAGGAAAGATTTTTCTGGTCTCGAACCCGGGAACCTCCGACGCTGGAACCAACCTGAAAAGAGAGTTAGAAACTATGTCGACTGTACCACCGAGATCTAATATAGTACTCGAAAATCGCTCCTTATATATCTCCCACTTTTATCATTGTCCCTTTTACCTTTCCTTTTATTTGGATTATCATTCTTAATTGGTTTTAATTTCTTCATTCAATCTTAATGATTGCAAATAAGACCATTCAGGTTAATCGAATCTTCTCTATCAAAAATATTAAGCGTGAGTTATTTTGAAAAAAAAAGAAAGATAATAAGCATTACTTAACATAGTTACCAAAGCAGTGGAAAATACCATTTCCCTTATTTGCAATTCTCTTTTACGTATATTCCTCCCTGGCAGGAGATAAGCAGTAAAATTTTATATAAATATATATATTTTTTTATAAATATTTTTTTGTTTTTGCTCTAAGAAAATACTTCATTATAGGTAGCTAGCTGCCATCTGTTATCTTCCCTCTTCTTCTCTTTCGAAAATCGCGATTCTCCGCTTTCTCTTTGTATTGTTGTTACTCCAATAATAAATATTTGTAACATTTTAGAAATTAAACTGATAACGAATTATATATACATTTATAATTGTATTGAAGAAACTATGCCGGTTTTCTTTCTTTCTCTCTTTTCCTTCGTATTTTTTCTGTTTACGCAGGAATCTGTTTTTCATCTTCCCATTTTATGACTGTTTTACCACCACCACCCTCCTCTCTCTCTCTCACATTATCTTTCTCTTTCCTTCTCTCTTTCTCTCTCTTCCGGTTAGTCCTAGAGGAAGGCAGGGAGAGAGGTAAAAAGGGAGAAGATTCTCTCGTTTTCTAGAAGTCTCTCTCTTTCATCTTTTATTTCTCTCAATCTCTCTCTCTTTTTCTATTTCATTCTCTTTCTTTCTCTATCTCCTTGCACTAACAACTGACTTGTGTAAACAGTGAAAAGGTGTTTTGTAAATATTCGTTTCTTCTTTTCTTCTACTCTTCTTTGTTTTCCTTAAGCAATTATAGAATATCATGTTTTAAGATCCATAGTAAATTTATTTATTTATAATTAATTTATTAATAATTAATCATTTAATTAGTAATCTATTCATTAATAATCTATTTATCAATTTATCAGTTCATTTATTTATAAGTAATTTATCCATTTATTGATCTATAGTAATTCGAATATACATTTTTTGTTGGTAATTTTTTTTTCTTTTCTTTTTCTTTTCTTTTTTTACATCTGGAGATTCCTACAGTCCAGGAGATTTCCAGACAAGTGTTTGTTTGTTCGTTTGTTTTTCTATTTATTTAATTGTTCCAAATATAATCAATGCAGGTGCTATAGTGAAGAAAGTCTCGAGGAATGCTTTTATAAAATCTGAAGGATAAAGTTAAATGTAAAATGATTGCCAAACTTCTCTCCGCTCTTGATTTCTCTTCCGTTTCCTCTTCTAAGAATCCGTAAGCGACGAACAGAGAGACACGAGGAGGCGCGAAATGCAGTTGTACGTTGATGGTTGTAATAACAATTAGTGTCTCCTTTCCCCACAAGGCAGAATAATCTATGACATTTTGCAAGTCAAGTAAAGAAGTCGAAAATCGGGCCTTATATATCTACAACTCTTTTATTATTGACTTTTTTGTCCCTTTTACCTTTCCTTTTATTTGGATTATCATTCTTAATTCGTTTTGATTTCTTCATTCAATCTTCTTAATGATTGCAAATATGACCATTCAGGTTATATGAATCATCTCTATCAAAAATATTAAACGTGAGCTATTTTGCAATAATAATAATAATAATAATAATAATAAGTATTGGTTATTATAGTTATAGTACCATTGGAAAATAACATTTTCATTATCTGCAATTTCCTTTTACGTATATTCTTCTTTGGCAGGAGATCAGCAGTAAAAATGTGTATATAGACATAAATATATATATTTTTACACTAGGAATAAATACTAACAGTTTAAAATTGAATTGTTAATGAATTACATTTTTTCATTGAAGAAACTGAATTAATTATTAATCATACTCATTAATACCAATAAGTAATTCATAATATTATTATTGTGTTAAAGTGAATTGAAATTAGTTTTTGTTCGTTACTAGGTTAAAATAATCGATTGAATTACAATTCCACCAAAGGCCATATGGGGGAAAACTGTAACAACAATGTCAGAAGGAACACGGAATAAAAAATATATATGTATAATGATAAAAAAAAATGAATAAATAAAATACTTTAAAATACAATCTTTCTCTCTCTTTTATCCTTCGTTCTTTTCTCTATCTACACAAGAATGTTTTCCTTCTTCCCATTTTATTACTTTTTTATCCCACCCCCCTCCTCCTCTCTCTCTCTATTTATTTTTCTCTTTCCTTCTCTCTTTCTCTCTTCTGGTTAGTCCTAGAGGAAGGAAGGGAGAGAGGTAGAAAGGGCCAAGATTCTTTCGCTTTCTGTCCCTCTCTTTGATTTTTTATTTCTCTCAATCTCTCTCTCTCTCCCATATTTTCACTCCATCTCTTTTTCTCTATTTCATTCTCTCTCTCTCTTATTCTTTCTCTCTCATTCTTTCTTCATTTTCCTCTTCTTTTCATTCTCTATATTTCATTCTCTCTCTCTTTAATTTTTTTTCTTTCTTTTTCATTCTCTCTCTCACCTCTCCCCCTCTCTCTCTCTCTCTCTCTCTCTCTCTCTCTCTCTCTCTCTCTCTCTCTCTCTCTCTCTCTCTCTCTCCTTGAACTAATAACTGACTTGTGTAAACAGCGAAAGGGTGTTTTGAATATATACCTTTCTTCTCTTGTTCTCCTCTTCTTGTTTTGCTTATGCAATTATAGAATATCATGTATTAAGATATTATTGATAAAGAGTAATTCGGACACACACACACACACACACACACACACACATATATATATATATATATATATACATATATATATATATATATATATATATATATATATATATATATATATATCTTTTCTTCTCTCTCTTTTTTGTAGCGTTTTTATTTATTTTATATCAATTAAGTAATCTATTTATTCATATATTTCATTTTATCTATTTATTGTATTTATTTATTCTATTCATTATTATCATTTTTGTTTTTTCATATCTGGAGATTTCTACAGCCCAGATCTGCCGGCACATATTTTTTTTTTTTCTTTTTTAATTATTTAATATAATCAATGAGTAAGCGAGGAACAGAGAGACACGAGGTGGCGTAAAAACAATTGTACGTTGATGGTTATAATGACTATTTGTGTCTACTTTCTCCATTAACCAGAATAATGAGTAAGATTTTGCAGTCGTCAGTGATTAAGTACTAATATATAAAGAGCAATAACATCGATATATAATACTTTAAATACATATATATTTTTTTTTTTTTTTTTTTAGCTTAAATTTTAGATATTAAAGATACAATGAATATTAATATCGTTGACTTTTTTCTCTAATCTATTATGTAATTTTATATTCCTCTCCCTATATTTTCCTCTTCCGTGTTTTTTTGTTGTTTTATTCGTACAATAATATGCAAGCTTGCAAAACAGACAATTTATCTTACGGTAATCATTGATTTTACATGCATTTCTGCAGATTCTAACCCAAGTAGATATTTATCTAACTAGATTTGTAATTGGTTAGAAAAATAATAAATAGATAAAAAAAGTGAAGGAGTAAAGTCTCGAGGAATGTTTAAATAATAGTCTTTCTGCTCCA
>NW_028234404.1:31406272-31408772 GCF_977035675.1 Penaeus japonicus | reverse complement strand
TGGAGGTGGTGGTGGAGGCGGAGTGAGGAGGTGAAATAGGTGGAGTGAGCTGGTGACATAGGTGGAATGTAGGTGGAGTGAGGTGGTGACATAGATGGAATGAGGAGGTGGAGGTGGTGGTGGAGGTGGAGTGAGGAGGTGAAATAGGTGGAGTGAGGTGGTGACATAGGTGGAATGAGGAGGTGGAGGTGAAATAGGTGGAGTGAGGAGGTGAAATAGGTGGAGTGAGAAGGAGGTGGAGTGAGGTGGTGACATAGGTGGAATGAGGAGGTGGAGGTGAAATAGGTGGAGTGAGGTGGTGGAATAGGTGGAGTGAGGAGGTGAAATAGGTGGAGTGAGAAGGAGGTGGAGTGAGGAGGTGAAATAGGTGGAGTGAGGAGGTGACATAGGTGGAGTGAGGAGGTGAAATAGGTGAAGTGAGGAGGTGAAATAGGTGGAATGAGGAGGTGAAATAGGTGGAGTGAGGAGGTGAAATAGGTGGAGTGAGAAGGAGGTGGAGAAATAGGTGGAGTGAGGTGGTGACATAGGTGGAGTGAGGAGGTGGTGGTGGAGGCGGTGGAGGTGGTGGTGGAAGCGGTGGAGTTAAGAGGAGATGAAATAGGTGGAGTGAGAAGATGAAATAGGTGGAGTGAGGAGGTGAAATAGGTGGAGTGAGGAGGTGAAATAGGTGGTGTGAGGAGGAGTGAGGAGGAAGTGGAGTGAGGAAATAAAATAGGTGGAGTGAGGAGGAGTGAGGAGGAAGTAAAATAGGTAGAGTGAGGAGTAGACATAGGTGGAGTGAGGAGGTGAAATAGGTGGAGTTAGGAGGAGGTGAAATAGGTGGAGTGAGGAGGTGAAATAGGTGGAGTGAAGAGGTGAAATAGGTGGTGTGAGGAGGTGAAATAGGTGGAGTTAGGAGGAGGTGAAATAGGTGGAGTGAGGAGGTGAAATAGGTGGAGTGAAGAGGTGAAATAGGTGGTGTGAGGAGGAGTGAGAAGGAGGTGGAGTGAGGAGGAATGAGGAGGACGTGGAGTGAGGAAGTAAAATAGGTGGAGTGAGGAGAAGTGAGGAGGAAGTAAAATAGGTGGAGTGAGGAGGTGACATAGGTGGAGTGAGGAGGTGCAATAGGTGGAGTTAGGAGGAGGTGAAATAGGTGGAGTGAGGAGGTGAAATAGGTGGAGTGAGGAGGTGAAATAGGTGGAGTGAGGAGGTGAAATAGGTGGAGTGAGGAGGTGAAATAGGTGGAGTGAGGAGGTGACATAGGTGGAGTGAGGAGGTGACATAGGTGGAGTGAGGAGGTGAAATAGGTGGAGTGAGGAGGTGAAATAGGTGGAGTGAGGAGGTGAAATAGGTGGAGTGAGGAGGTGACATAGGTGGAGTGAGGAGGTGACATAGGTGGAGTAAGGAGGTGACATAGGTGGAGTGAGGAGGTGAAATAGGTGGAGTGAGGAGGTGAAATAGGTGGAGTGAGGAGGTGAAATAGGTGGAGTGAGGAGGTGAAATAGGTGGAGTGAGGAGGTGACATAGGTGGAGTGAGGAGGTGAAATAGGGGGAGTGAGGAGGTGAAATAGGTGTAGTGAGGAGGTGAAATAGGTGGAGTGAGGAGGTGAAATAGGTGTAGTGAGGAGGTGACATAGGTGGAGTGAGGAGGTGAAATAGGTGAAGTGAGGAGGTGAAATAAGTGGAGTGAGGAGGTGAAATAGGTGGAGTGAGGAGGTGAAATAGGTGGAGTAAGGAGGTGACATAGGTGGAGTGAGGAGGTGACATAGGTGGAGTGAGGAGGTGAAATAGGTGGAGTGAGGAGGAAGTGGAGTGAGGAGGAGTGAGAAGGAGGAGGAGGAGGGGGTAGAGGGAGAGGGAAGAGGTAGAGGTGGTGGGTGAAGGTGGTGGGGACGGAGTGAGGTGGAGGGAAAAGAAGATGGTGGAGGCGGTGGAGTGAGGCATGGGGGTGTAGGTGGAGAGAAGAGGAGATGGTGAAGTGACAAGGAGGAGTGAGGAGGTGATGGACTGAGGATGAGGAGGGTGTGAAAGAAGAGGGGGAGGATGGAGTGGACGGAGGAGGAGGGGATGGAGGTGGAGGAGGGAGATGGAGGAGTGAAGAGGATTGAAGAGGAAATGGAAGTTGGATAGAGTGATAAGAAAGAGGAAGAGAAGGAGATAGGGAAGAGTGGAGGTGGAGGTGGAGTTAGAGGAATGAAGAGGAGTGAAGAAGAAGAAGTGAGAGGAAGAGGGGGTTGGGAGGTGGAGGGAGGTGTAGGTGGAAAGAGAAGGAGGGATAAGGAGTGAAGAGAAGTGAAGAGAAAGAGTAAGGAAGAAGGGTAAGAGTATATGAGAAAAAGGAATGAAGAGGAGCAGAGAGGAAGAAGAGTAATGAGGTGTGAGGAATAGGGAAGAATGAGTAAGGGAGGAGTAAGGAGGTGTGAAGAAGATAGAGAAAAGGTAAGGATGAAGAAGAGGAAGAAAAGAAAACGAAGAAACACGAACTCAAGAAAAAATAGTAACAACGTGAAAAAAATATCAA
>NW_028234404.1:31393772-31396272 GCF_977035675.1 Penaeus japonicus | reverse complement strand
TTTTCAGTATCAATATTATCGTCATTATTATCATTATTATTATTATCATTATTGCTAGTAGTAGCAGTAGTAGTAGTAGTGGTTGTATCATCATTTTTATCTTTATTGATATATTTATCATTATCATTTTTTATCATTATTATCATCATTATTATTATCACTATTATCATTATTATCATCATTATTATTATCACTATTATCATTATTATCATAATTATTATTATCAACATGGTTACCATTATTAATATTATCATTATTATCACTATAGTTATTATTATGATTATCATTACTAACATTTTCTCGGGTACTCATTCTAGTTTTTTTATATTGACAGCCTCACTTGTTGACTCTTGTTGCCAACATATTGCCAATATTCCTACAATCCCTGTTGCAGACATTGTTGTTGATGCATCCGAATGTCGACCGAGATGTTTATGTCAGTGTTACCAACTTGTCTGGTGACCAAATGTTGCCAATGTTGATGCACTGTTACCGTGAGATTTTACTTGCTTGTTAACTCTCAAGTTCACCGTCCAAAGCATACTAGAGTTTAGTTTTTAGATCGAACAAGCAGCAAATTTCATTGTGACCGTTGCATAAAGTGTTTAAATGTGAATCAATTACTTTGCAAACCAAGATAAGGTACCTAATGTAAGAAGTATTCTTGTGAAGTTATTCGTTCTTATCTTAAACTTTTCTATATCTTGAGTTAATTTCTACCCATTTTTACAAGAATGATTAAAATAGTTTTGTTCTTTAAGAGTCAGACATCACTGTTAATGTGCGTTCGTTTTATTTCCTTTGGGATGTAACTAGTCTGACATTACTGAATTTCCTTATACTTTTGACTTTTTTTTTGATAATCGATATGTTTTGAATTTCCTTTTCTCTCTCTCCTTTCAGCTTTCATTTGATTTCATTTCATTCATTTCATTTTTTCCCCCCCCCCCCCCGCAACGCCCACGTCACCGGAAACACACGCCCCAACATACAGGCGTATCTACCCGGAACATTCACCGTGAAATTTCCATCTAATCAAATAGAATCAGATATAATAAGTATCCTTTAACGACCGAAAAACTTCTCCCCTTTTGCCTCTCTTTCCCTCCCACCTCCCCTCCCCCCTCCTTCATTTTCATCACCCCACCCACCTCATTTCCCAGTTTAAACCCTTCGCGTTACTCCACCCTTCCACCCATCTCTCGCCTCCACCCTTACTGTCCCTTCCACACTTACTCTCGCCTCCACCCTTATCTTCCTCCCCATTTCCACCTCCATTACCTCCCTCCACACACCCATACCCTCCCTACTTCTCCCGCCCCACTACCACCCTCAATATTCTTCCTCCTCCTCCTCCTCCTCCTTTCCACCTCCACACATTCCTCTTCTCTTCTCTTCCACCCCTACCCCCACCTCACCTTCATCCCCATCCACACCCTCCCGACACTTCCTCCCCCCACCCACTCCCCCCCAACCATCTGCATCCACACCCTCCCGACACCCACCACCTCCCCCCTCCCACCCCCATCCTCACCCCCCCCTACACCGCCACCCCCCACCCCCCAACTCAGTTCCACATGGTCGTTTGTTTACATCCGAGGGGGTCGACCTGGCACGCCCTACCTTCCCATACCGTGGGAGCTTCCTGTCTCGTCGACGCCCATGAGGAGGGTTCGAGCGGCGGGAGGAGGGAGGAGGGAGAGGGGGAGGGGTGGGTGGGTGGACGGAGGGTTTTTATAGGCTGGGGAAGGGGGGAGGGAGACAGGAGGGGGATAGGAGATGAAGCTGTGAATGGAGGGGCAGACGATTTGAAAAGGGGGAAGTAGAGGAGGAGGAGGAGGAGAAAGAGGAAGAGTAGGAGGAGGAGTAGAAAGAGAAGGAGAAGAGGAGGAGGAGGAGCAGAAATAAGAAGAGATGGGGGAGGAGAAAGAGAAAGAGAAGGAGAAGGAGGAGAAAGCGAGGAGAAGGAGGAGAAATAGAGAGAGAAAGAGAAAGAGAAGGACGAGGGGTAGAAGGAGAGGGAGAAAGAGGAGGAGACTGACGAGAAAGAGAAGCAGAGGAGGGGAGACATACAAAAGAACAGGAGGGATGATGCATGAGAGAAAGGAACAATGAGGAAAGCACAGAAAGGTGGGCGGAGGAGATGCGTCGGGAAGGTCCCATTGACAAGGAACCCGCTTTCTATGGAACGGCGGCGGCGCTGAGAACCTCCTCTGAGAGAGAAGGAGGGAGGGGAGGGAGGGAAGGAGGGGAGGAAGGGGTGGGAAGGAAAGAGGGAGGGAGGGGAGGAAGGGGAGAAAGGGGAGGGAAGGAAAGAGGGAGGGAGGGAAGGGAACGAGAGATAGATAGATAAATAGAGAGAGAGAGAGAGAGAGAGAGGGAGAGAGAGAGAAAGAAAGAGAGAGAGAGAGAGAGAGAGAGAGAGAGAGAGAGAGAGAGAGAGAGAGAGAGAGAGAGAGAGAGAGAGAGAGAGAGAGAGAGAGCGAAGCACAGAGAGATT
>NW_028234404.1:31378772-31383772 GCF_977035675.1 Penaeus japonicus | reverse complement strand
CAAGAATCTCATCAATATTGCAAAGAGGTGGCGCTCAGACCAAAACAAATATGGTGTCAAGAATGTCTAAATTGCAAGGAATTGTTGGTTGTTGATAGTGCATTCAGCCCTTTCCAGTTAATTGGATCACGTGATTGATTGATGATTCGACGCTGCATTGTGATGTAATCTCCCGCTTCTAATCTCTCTCTCTCTCTCTCCGTCTCTCTCATTCTCGCATTCTCTTTCTCTCTCGCTCTCTCTCTCTCTCTTTCTCTCTCTCTCTCTCTCTCTCTCTCTCTCATTCTCTCTCTCTCTCTCTCTCTCTCTCTCTCTCTTTCTCTCTCTCTCTCTCTCTCTCTCTCTCTCTCTCTTCCTTTCTCTCTCTTCCTCTCTCTCTCTCCCTCTCTCTCTCTCTCCCTCTCTCCACTCTCCCTCTCTTTCTCTCTCCTCTTCCTCTCCTTTTCCCTCTCCGTCTCTCCCCTCTCCTTCCCCTCCTTTCCCCTTTCCTCTCCTCTCCCTCTCCCACTCCCTCTCCCACTCCCCTTTCCCTCTCTCCCTCCCTCTCCCTCCTCCCCTCCCTCTCCCTCTCCCTCTCCCTCCCTCTCCCTCTCCCTCTCCCTCTCCCTCTCCCTCTCCCTCTCCCTCTCCCTCTCCCTCTCCCTCTCCCTCTCCCTCTCCTTCTTCCTCTCCCTCTTCTTATCCCTCTCCTTCTCCCTCTATCTCTGCGTTTCATTTTTGTTGATAAAAATATGACACAGACTAAATAAAAATTCAGAAGACTGAAAACATTAACGTAAACACACAGGAATTGGAATTACAGGAATCTTGAAAAGTCAGTGATATTGTTATAAAAACTTTGATTTCATTGGTTGTTACTACTAAGGTAATAACAATGCGTAATGGTGTATTCATAGAACACGGAAAAAATATACATTACAACACCAGCTCTTACACAAAGTTTCCTTTCACCAACGACCCTTCGTCGGGAATACCTTTCTTGCTCGTAGCCTTTTGATTTCCTCCCCCCCCCCCTCTCCGCCTGCCCTCGAGCGGTGTTTGAAAATGACCGCCACGCATCATAGTCGCGAAAGTTTTGCAACATTGCATAGCTCAAGAACAGGAACCATTCTTGCAACAGCAGCTGGCCGTCATAACAACCCAAATCAAGGTTGGAGTGACGTCCTTGTGAGAGCGTGGTTGGTTGGTGTTTGCAAATTATTGACGGATCGACGTGTTTGTCTTCTTGTCTGTTTTTGGAGGTTAGAGAACAAGAATTTTTTTCCTTTGAAAGTTTGAGAATTAATTCATTGATGCATTGTATGTATACCTGATGATTTGTTGGGTATTTTCATTTCATTACAAGAGCTGTTCGTTCTGGAGATTTTAATTCTAGGAATTTTTTCTTTTTCTTTTTGAGCAATTTTGCAACCATATTAGATGCTACGTTCATTTTGCGAAAGAATCGTGACTTACTACATTCGTTTTCTTTCAGATCTTCTTATCATTCTCTCTCTCTCTCTCTCTCTCTATCTATCTATCTATCTATCTATCTATCTATCTCTATTTCTATCTCTATCTCTCTATTTCTCTCTATTTCTCTCTCTCTCTCTCTCTCTCTCTCTCTCTCTCTCTCTCTCTCTCTCTCTCTCTCTCTCTCTCTCTCTCTCTCTCTCTCTCTCTCCTCCCCTCTCTCTCTCTCTCCTCTCTCTCTCTCCTCTCTCTCTCTCTCTCTCTCTCTCTCTCTCTCTCTCTCTCTCTCTCTCCCTCTCTCTCCCTCCCTCCCTCTCTCTCTCTCTCTCTCTCTCCCTCTCTCTCTCTCTCCCTCCCTCCATCACACCCCTCCCTCTCGCTGCCACTTAGATAAACACATCATCGATCACGGTCAGTGTTGCCACAACAGAACACCTCCAGCTACTTCGTGACGGCGGCTAATCGGAAGTGATGCCAGATCTGCCCTCTTGGATGATGACGATCAGCTGTAGAGAGCAGAGTGACGTGGCGGGAGATTTGAATTTTGTGTTGCTCAATTGGCCTCCGCGAGGGATCACGACCCGTTATACCCGGCTGTCAATTTTGGAGCGAGCGGAAAAAGGGAGGTTCGAATTGGATGGTTTGCTGGGTTGTGGGGGGAGAGGGAGGGAGGAGAGGGAGGGAGGGGGAAGGGAGGAGAGAGGGAAAGGTAGAAAGTAGAAAGGGGAAGGGAGGGGGAGGGAGGAGAGAGGGAAAAGGGAGATTAATTAACTGGGAGAGAAGGAAGGAAGGAGGTGGATGGAGGAGAGATGGGAAAGGAGGAGAGAGGGAGGGAGGAGAGAGGGGGAAATGGATGGGAAGGAAACAGAAGGTAATGGAGAGGGAGGGAGGAGAGAGAGGGAAGGCTGAGGGACTGAAGGAGTGGGAAGGAAGGGGGGGGGGGGAGGAGAGAGAAGGAGAAGGGAAAGGGGGGGAGGGAAGAGGGGGGATGAGAGGAACTGGAGGAGAGAGAAGGAAGGGAGATGGATGAAGGAGAGAGGGGGAAGGGAGAGGGAAGGAGTGAAAAAGACGGAGGGAGGGGAGGGAATGGAGGAGACGGGGATGAGGGGAAAGGGGGGGGGGTAGAGAGAGGGAATGATAATGGAGGTAGAAGTGAGTGATGGGGGAAGAATATAAGGAAGGAGCAAGAGAGGAGGGAGAGAGAAAAGGAGAGGAAAAGAGAAAAGGAGAGACAGAAAGAGGAAGAAAGATAGACTGATATAGTGGCAAAAGGGGTAGAGGGACAAAAAGAGAGGATGGGAGGGTGATAAGATGAGACGGGAGGGGGGGGGGGGCGAGCGAGTGAGCGAGAGAGAGAGAGAGAGAGAGAGAGAGAGAGAGAGAGAGAGAGAGAGAGGGGGGGGGGGGGGGGGGGAGAGAGAGAGAGAGAGAGAAAGAGAGAGAGAGAAAGAGAGAGAGAGAGAGAGAAAGAGAGAGAGAGAGAGAGAGAGAGAGAGAGGGAAAAAGAGAGAGAGAGACTTTGACTTAGACACTGACATGTTTATTGAGACAAGTGGTTACTTACACCTTAAAAGGGTGAGGTTACAAAGGCTATCCTCACTTGCATCTATATCAACGAATAGAAATATAAATACAGTATATAAAGCGAAGAAATTACAAGCATACAGTGTCAAGTGTTTACAGTTGAGGAGACCGATATAACACGATCCATTCTCCCGCTCCTGGGGTCTCATAACCTTATACATGAATATATGAAGTACATTTATATGAGCAAAATACGATTATTCTCCTGAAGGAATTAGTCAGGGTTTCAAGAAAGGTATTTGTATTTCGAGAGAATGTTGTATCATATATGATCTTCACTAAAATGTCAATAAAACCTTACTCGGGCTATCAAAAATGCAAAATTCTTGTACTCGGAACACCTATCTCCCAATAATATATATATACCTAATCTAATTCTCATATGCTCAAAATTATCCCCACAGTGTGATAGAAAATAAATGTAGCACAATCTAATATCTGTAATATTAACACCGCGCATTAGTACTGGCTTATCCCATTATTTTTTTTTTTCCTTTTTCTTGTTATTGACAGTTGGTGTCAATAACATACTTTGGTTAACTCTACCATTTATTTAACATGTTAAAGTACTTAGTAGCTGGTTAAGGAGGTATAAGACTGCGTTTCTTAAAACAGGCATTGTACATTATATGCGAAAATCAAAATATACCTCGAGACATTGTAAAGACTAGCAAGCTCTCTATAAGATTGCTATCCACTAAAAACATCTATATTCGTACAGAACAATGCTCAGCTTGGCAGGTCGCGAGCAGCACTCCTAACACTCATGATATAATGACTTTAGGATATTCTCCCTGCAGACATTTTATCCTACAATTCTCCCAGGAAACAAAACCACCAGATTTGAATGAATCAAGTTGCAGTGATGTTGCTTATTCATTTTGTTTACCCTGTCCGACCGTCACGGTTGCCTTGAACTGGGGTTTCGAATTCTCATTCCGAACGGTTCGAGGGAAGTCTGTTCGAAGTGATGCCGTTACTGAGACTGAGGTAATGAGATCAGATGGGAAAATAGACTGATTAGTGTGGCATTAGATGGGGAGAGCGGGGGGGGGGGGGGATTATAAGGTGAGAGGCAATCTTATATGTCAGGGGCGGGCATCTGGGGTATCGAAATGAGGCGTCTGGCGCCAAAATTGGGTGGAAGGTTAGAGAGAATAAAGATAATATAGGAAGAATAGTGTGTGTGTGTGTGTGTGTGTGTCAGGGAGGTGTGTGTGTATATATATATATATAGTATGTGCATCTATATATATATATATATATATATATATAGTATGTGCATCTCTCTCCCGCTCACATCCTCCTTCATCCTCACTCCTCTCTATATAATATATATATATATATATATATATATATATATATATATATATATATATATATATATATATATATACCTTTCTCTCAGGGAGATATAGAAAGAAGAGAAAGGAAGGAGAGAGAACGGAGAGAGGGAGGGAGGGAGAGAAGAAAGAAGAAAGAAAGATGTAGGGGGGGGGGTAAGAGTAGGAAGCGAAGGAAAGGAGGAAGGAATAGGAGAATAAAAGAGGGGGAGGGGTGGTAAAAGGGTAGAGAAAGAAAGGGCACGATAATGATAAGAAAAATGCTTATTACTCCAAAATACCACATAATGACGAATAAAGACATAAACGGAGACCCGTTAACTTTATCAATCATTATACAAAGTGCCAAAAAACATGCACAAAAGTAGCTACAAGCGAAAACAGTGACAAATACAGTGAAGAGGGTGATGACGAAGTAATCGGAAGGGAATTAGCCGAAAAAGGGGGGGAGGAGGAGGGGAGGGGAGAGATAGGGGGGGGAGAAAGGCTTAAGGGGGAAGGGGGGGAGAGAAAGACTTAAGGGGGAAGGGGGGGAGAGAAAGGCTTAAGGGGGAAGGGGGGGGGGAGGAGGAGGTAGTAGTAACTGTCTTAACGAGCGAGAGAGAGCGAGAAGCATCACCT
>NW_028234404.1:31376553-31378672 GCF_977035675.1 Penaeus japonicus | reverse complement strand
GGAGGAGGGGGGGAGGGAGGGAGGGGGAAGGGGTGGTAGGAAAGAGCAAAGGAGAGGACGTAGGCTGAGGAGGGTGGGAGGGTGGGGTGTAGGGGAGGGGGGGTCGATAGGCCTAGACGGTGCTATAGGGGACAAGGGAGGGGGAGGGGGACGGGGGGGGGAGGGGGGGGGAGGGGAAGAAGAAGGGGGGAGGGGAAGAAAGTTACCAAAAGCGGATTGAAAGGGGGAGGAGCGGAAGGTGGAAAGGAGGAGGAGAGGGGGGGGTAGAGGGGGGGGGGGAAGGGAGAAGGGGGACTCTTAACAACAGGTAGGTAACCCCCCACTTGGTATAGAGGAAGAAAAAGAAGATAGGGGGGGGGTTTGGTGAGGGGGGGGGTGAGGGGGGGTGTGAGTTTGCAAGCGCCGCACGCCCCCCGTATAGGAGGTAGCTTGGAAGGTGATGTAACTCGAACTTAATTTCTAAGTTTCCATTCGTGAATTTATGAAAGATGGGAGAAGCAACGAAAATTTAAAAAAATAAATAAACAAATAAATAAATCACAGAACGGAAACAAAGTAATCATAATACAAAAAAACAACAACGGGATGACCACATCTGAATAATTCAATATATAGATATTAATCAAATCAAAGACTACGAACAGAATAAAGGAATCATCATAAAAATAAAACAAAAAAAAATGCTAACCTAACCGAAATTGGCGCCAACACAAGAAAAATTCCCAGAGATCGTAAAATCACCGCGTACGAACGACTGTTTGTGAATAGCACTCTCTTGCCTCCAGAGGCCAAGACGTCTGTGAGGATTACGTCGAGGGAAGGATTGGCACGGGATTAACAAAGGTAAGATCTGATTACTTGTCTGGATTGGGCATTGCTCGCTATTTGAATGTCACGTAATAGAACAAGGGACACGCACATACATACGGGCTTAATGCATTTACGAGTCTAATCTGTAGGGACATTGAACGAGAATGTCTTAAAATTGGTATCATTAATCTGGTGTACGAGTTATATCCTGGTGGATAAGGATTAGCTTAGGTAGACATATTGACTTGAATGGAATTTCATTTGAATAAGAACAAGTATAGTGATATATTATTGGGTTTTGAATGTAATAAGAAAGAAGAAATCTTTCGATTATTTTTTCACTGAAAGAAAAGTCAAGCTTTCTAACTTCTCGAGTCATTCTCATCTCTCATTTGCATTTTTTTTAAATCTATTTTTCTCTCCCACTCAATGAAATGGCGTCGGAAAAATACAATAAATTATCAATAAGCTTAGTTCTCACGCAAACCATATGAAAGACCACAGATATCTATCTAGATTGGGTGAAAGATTCGCCAATCCTCTTCAAGATGTGTTGTTTACTATATAGTTTCGATCCTGAAATTACCGTATTATATAAATACTCATGTTTTCTTCACATTTGGTTATGTATCCCTTTATCGCATAACAGTCGGACTTTTGTATAAGATCCAACTTGCAATACAAAGTCATCTCATTATCACTCTTATATTAAGAGTGAATTTCACACGAAATTCATCGTCTGAATCATTTATTTACTTCAGTATTCTGGTGGCTTTCACTAGAATCCACGATTTTCATAGAAATGATCTGATTTATTCAAGTATTCAAGTTTGATTGGCACCTTTCCGAGTCAATATATAAACTCTTGGAAGGAAACTGAATTGGTCATTAAATAAATCTTTGAATATGAAATTATATTAGGAAGTTTGCATTCTTTTTTTTTAATTGATGCTGATGCTTCCTGATTTCTCTTGCTATAATTGTGTATGCTTTTTGTATATAATTTCACTTATAGATTTATTCTTTGAACATGTGATATACGAAACATTAAAGTCATTTCATTGAAAAGCGTTTTTAAGATGTTTTAGTTAACATGACATAACATGACAGTTAACTCAAAGAAAAAAAAAAAGTTTCCCACATCATAGCTCATCATATACCAAGACGATTTTTATAATGCCAAATAATGCCACCCCCCCCCCTCCCCGCCTTCCCCTCTAATATCTAACCCCCAATGCCCTATGCCAGCTAGGCTTACAAGCCCCTAAGACCGAATAATTACTAGAAAGTCGTAATTATTTTGATAATC
>NW_028234404.1:31351553-31354053 GCF_977035675.1 Penaeus japonicus | reverse complement strand
TTTCTTATCTCCCTCCCTCCCTCACGCACCCATTTCTCCTCTTCTTTCTACCTCCCTAATTACCTCCCTCCCTTCTTCCATCCTTCTTCTCTCCCTCCTTCTTCCTTCCCTCCCTATCTCCCACCTTTCCTGTCTCCATCCTTCTCTCTATCACTCCCTCCTCTTTCTTTCTCCCTCCTTTCTTTCTTCCTCCCTCACTCCCTCCCATTCTACCTTCCATCAATTACCCCTTCCTCCACCCTTCCTCTCTCCCTTCCCATTCTTCCTTCCCTCCTTTTCACCTTCTTCCACCCTTCCTCCTTCCCTCCCTCCTCGTTCCTTCCATCACTTCCTCCTTCCATTCTTCCCTTCCTCTCTTTCTCTCTCTTCCATCCTTTCATTCCTTTCATCCCTCCCATCCTCCCTCCCTCCTTTTCTACGTTCTTCCCTTTCTTCCACCTCCCTTCCTCCTCCTCCTCCTCCTCCTCCTCCTCCTTCTTCTTCCCTCCCACAGCCTCCTCCCTTTGTTACGTCGTGTGACGCATTTCGTGTGAAGATTGTCCCTCCTTTCCTTCGTCCCTTCCTCCTCCTCCTCCCTTCCTCTTCCTCCTTCTTCCCTCCATCCTTCCCTCCCACAGCCTCTGCCTCTCCCTCTGTCAGGTCGCGTGACGCATTTCGTGTGCAAACCCTCCCTCCCTCCTTCCCTCCCCTTTTCCCTCCCACCTTCCTTCCTCTCTTCCCTCCCTTCCTCCCTCCCTCCCTCCCCTCTTCCCTCTCACCCTCCCCTATTCCCTCTCACCCTCTCTCCCCTCTTTCCTCCCACCCTCCTTCCCCTCTTCCTTCCCTTCCTCCCTCCCCTCTTCCCTCTTTCCCTCCCTCCCTCCTTTCCTCCCTCTCACCCTCCCTCCCCTCTTCCCTCGCCTCTTCCCTCCCTCCCTCCCACCACACGCAGATCGTGACGCGGAGACGCCATAATAACGTGAGGCAGATAGAACTAGATAAAGAGAGAGAGAGAGAGACGGAACTGGAGAATCTTCAGCCATTGTTATTAGGCTGAAACGGTCGGTCATTTCGTGACGTTGCTAGGAGGCGAAGATGGGATGTGAAAACAGGTAGTGTGTGTATGTATACCCATGTGTATGTATGTTTGTGTGTATGAGAGAAAGAGACAGAGAGAGAGAGAGAGAGGGGGGGGGGGTTGGAAAAGAGAAAAGGGGAGAGAGAGAGAGAATTTTTTTTCATCAATTTATTACGCTCAGGAGAGAGAGAGAGAGAGAGAGAGTAGGAGAGAGTGATAACAAGAAACTCGAAGCTGAATCTTCAAAAATAGAACACTCGGCATCACTCACTCACCATAACACATCTCCTTGCACCATACCACACGCGGCACCGAAAAAAAAGCATCACACTTCAACAATCATCATCATCACCGCCTCATCATATCATCACCTCATTATATCATCGCCTCATTATGCCTTTGCCACACAACTTTCATTAATTGTAATCTATGCGCCACTTTCGCGCTCCTTTCAAAAGGATGCGAGGAAGTGATAGCGGTTTGTGAAAGTGACGAGCCTGAAGGAAAGTGAAAGAATGGCGGAAGGAAGTGGCGGAGTTCATGATCTTGGTTATTCTCGTGCCTTAATATCATCTTTCATAATCCATATGTGTAAATATATATGTATATACACACACACACACACACACATATATATATATATATATATATATATATATATATATATATATATATATATATATATATATATATATTTTTTTTTTTTTTTTTTTTTTTTTTTTTTTTTTTTTTAGTTGCTACAAGCCCACGGATGTTGACTGAATTCCGAGAACAATCTTATTGATTGTTTGCAACTCGTCCACATTTATCAATGCTTATCAACTTATTATCATTGTTGTTATTGTTGTTATCCTCATTATTCTTGATATCCATATATAGCGTGATAAAGGTAATAATGATAGTAATAACTGTATTGATAATAATAATGATAATGATAATAGTAATGATCATGGTAATAATAGCAATGATTGTAATATCAATGTTATTGAATCATAAAAAAAGAACATGGAAATAATGACGATAATAAAGATGAATAACAAGAAAGTAACAAGAATGATAATAACACGGATAATGATACAAATATGTACACATAGAACGTAGAACAAGCACATTAATGCGGCAGTAAATTTCAAAGTCATTTTTTCATCTCGTTGTTGACCTTTGCTATATTTGTATGAGATTCAAATTCTATTGTCTGTTTTTTTTTTGTTTTGTTTTTTACTCAGGTACATTCGTCACTCACGTATGCGGATATGATATCTATATATATATGCGCGGGTGCATTTGTGTGTGTGTGTGTGTGTGTGTGTGTGTGTTAATGTGTGTGTTTGTGTGTGCATACATATACATACACACACACACACACATACACACACACAAACAAATGCATATATATGTATATATATGTATATATATATACATATATATACATATATATATGTA
>NW_028234404.1:31346553-31349053 GCF_977035675.1 Penaeus japonicus | reverse complement strand
ATAGAGAGAGAATAAGAGACATAGAGAGACAAAGAGAGAGAGATAAATAGACAAAGAGAGAGAGATAAAAAGAGCGATCGATTTTTCAAGCTTCATATTTTTTTACATTTTTGTATTAACCAATAATAATTAGATCTATATTAATAATCTTTTATCAAAATTATCATGATTGCTATCGCTGAAGCCATTAATAATAACAATAATATCACAATTATCAATACCATCATTATCATTATGATTAGTAACATCATTACTATTACCACTGCTATTAACTTTACTATTCATTCCATTGCTAAATATTGAAGTATTTTTTTTAATTTCCATCATCATTATCATCGTTTTTGCCAATGCATCGTAACCATGAGCTATCATTGCTATTATTAAACTTATCATCATCATCATCATTGACAAACTACTTCCAATTTGTAGTCTCCCCCTAGTCCTCCCCTCCCCCTCCCCCCCTCCTCTCATTACCTCTACATAAAGACCCCCATAGACCTACTCCTATTCCCAACCCCACTAAAATACACTAATCTCCACCCTCTCCCATTCCCCTTCTCTTTCTCCTTCTGTAGTCCCTCCCCCTCCCCCTCCCCCTCCCCCGGCTCTGTTTTGCTCCTCCCCCCCCACCTGTCCTTTCCGACACCCCCTCCCCCCCTCCTCTCCCTCCCCCAGTATCCCCCATTCTCTTTCTCCTTTCCTTTGCTTTCTCTATTCCCTCATCTATTCCTCTTTGCTACACATCCCGCTGCTTTTCCTACCAGCTCATACCCTTTTCCCCCTCTTGTTACTCCCCCTTTATCTTTTCCCTCTTGTTACTCCCCCCTTCATCTTTTCCCTCTTGTTACTCCCCCTTCATCTTTTCCCTCTTGTTACTCCCCCCTTCATCTTTTCCCTCTTGTTACTCCCCCCTTCATCTTTTCCCTCTTGTTATTCCTATTCGCCTTTCCTCTTTTCCCTCTTGTTATTCCTATCCCCCTCTCCTCTTTTCCCTCTTGCTATACCTATTCCTCTCTCCTCTTTTCCCTCTTGCTATATCTATTCCTCTCTCCTCTTTTCCCTCTTGTTATTCCTATCCCCCTCTCCTCTTTTCCCTCTTGCTATACCTATTCCTCTCTCCTCTTTTCCCTCTTGTTATTCCTATCCCCCTCTCCACTTTTCCCTCTTGCTATACCTATTCCTCTCTCCTCTTTTCCCTCTTGTTATTCCTATCCCCCTCTCCTCTTTTCCCTCTTGCTATACCTATTCCTCTCTCCTCTTTTCCCTCTTGCTATATATATTCCTCTCTCCTCTTTTCCCTCTTGTTATTCCTATCCCCCTCTCCTCTTTTCCCTCTTGCTATACCTATTCCTCTCTCCTCTTTTCCCTCTTGTTATTCCTATCCCCCTCTCCTCTTTTCCCTCTTGCTATACCTATTCCTCTCTCCTCTTTTCCCTCTTGTTATTCCTATCCCCCTCTCCTCTTTTCCCTCTTGCTATACCTATTCCTCTCTCCTCTTTTCCCTCTTCTTCTACCTAGTCCTCTCTCCTCTTTTCCCTCTTGCTATTCCTATCCCCCTCTCCTCTTTTCCCTCTTGTTATTCCTATCCCCCTCTCCTCTTTTCCCTCTTGCTATACCTATTCCTCTCTCCTCTTTTCCCTCTTGCTATACCTATTCCTCTCTCCTCTTTTCCCTCTTGTTATTCCTATCCCCCTCTCCTCTTTTCCCTCTTGCTATACCTATTCCTCTCTCCTCTTTTCCCTTGTTATTCCTCTCTCCTCTTTTCCCTCTTGCTATACCTATTCCTCTCTCCTCTTTTCCCTCTTGTTATTCCTATCCCCCTCTCCTCTTTTCCCTCTTGCTATACCTATTCCTCTCTCCTCTTTTCCCTCTTGTTATTCCTATCCCCCTCTCCTCTTTTCCCTCTTGCTATACCTATTCCTCTCTCCTCTTTTCCCTCTTGTTATTCCTATCCCCCTCTCCTCTTTTCCCTCTTGCTATACCTATTCCTCTCTCCTCTTTTCCCTCTTGTTATTCCTATTCCCCTGCCCTCTTTGCCCTCTTGCTATCCCCGCTCCGACCTCAGCTCAGACCTCTGGTTATCCCTATCCCCCTCTCCTCTTTTCCCTCTTGCTATACCTATTCCTCTCTCCTCTTTTCCCTCTTGTTATTCCTATCCCCCTCTCCTCTTTTCCCTCTTGCTATACCTATTCCTCTCTCCTCTTTTCCCTCTTGCTATATATATTCCTCTCTCCTCTTTTCCCTCTTGTTATTCCTATCCCCCTCTCCTCTTTTCCCTCTTGCTATACCTATTCCTCTCTCCTCTTTTCCCTCTTGTTATTCCTATCCCCCTCTCCTCTTTTCCCTCTTGCTATACCTATTCCTCTCTCCTCTTTTCCCTCTTGTTATTCCTATCCCCCTCTCCTCTTTTCCCTCTTGCTATACCTATTCCTCTCTCCTCTTTTCCCTCTTGCTATATATATTCCTCTCTCCTCTTTTCCCTCTTGTTATTCCTATCCCC
>NW_028234404.1:31331553-31334053 GCF_977035675.1 Penaeus japonicus | reverse complement strand
AACGTTTAAATGTGTTATATTCTTAGTTACAAACATCACTAAAACCATTAAATGTGTTATATTCTTAATACTTCCATCCATCTTTCTCCTATCCACAATGCCACGTCCCTCCAAAGAAAAAAAAAAGTTATCTTAACCTTAATAACTGTGATAACATGGACCAGAATCAAAATTAGGATCTGACCGACAGTTGGGTTTTTATCTCTTATCAGAAGCATCAGCTAGAATCTAGGCTGGGGTCTAATGCACTATGTGGTCGAGGGTGTATTTTAAGTATAAAATGGAGTGCGGTTTTGGGTGCGTTCAAAGATGCGGTCCTGTGCGTGGCCATTGCCTCTGCCTTGTTTGTATGTTTTTGTTGTTGTTGTTTTTTTTAGTGAAATTGGTGTGTTTTGGGTGTAGAGAATGCGTTGTGTTTTAGTTTGATTTTGGCGGGGGGGGGGGGGGGCATTGTGTAGTCCATTTATGGAGTGCTTGAGAATGGATTGGTTCGCGAGTTCGAGCTTTTGGTTCGGAGTTTATACTCAGGTTGAGTATTTTCAAAGCGTATGCAAGTTAAGGTGGACTAGGATCGGTTCAGCGAATAATTCCCCGGTCCAGGTCAGTTCTCCTTTAGATCCCTCTGTCTAAATGGATGAAGTTCAACCTCCCCCTCCCTCCTCTCCTCTCCTCTCTTCTCCTCTCCTCTCCTCTCCTCTCCTCTCCCCTCCCCTCCCCCTCTCTCGTATGTGGTGATAACCCGTCGGATAATTACACACGAGGGCAACTGTCACAAACCGCCTAAAATGGAGCCGGAAAACTCGAAACCGCAACCGAAGAAATGAAATCAGAAATTGTTGTCTCCCGCCATTAATTCCGGTCTTCCCTTGAGAACCGAAAAGCCAATCCCTCTGTTCTGAAAGGAAACTACTTTAGCCATATCTCAATATAGTTTCTCTTCACTTTCTGTTCCTGAACTGCCAATCTATCTCATTCGCACCCAGTTCTTATTATTTAGGATGTGCATAGATATGATATACGTGCACACGCTAGTACCACAGAGACACACCAACAATTATAACTGAGAACGTAGGTATCAGATGAATAACGCCATTAATTCCCATCTTCCCATGAACGATAACTACCCCTGCCCCCCTCCCCCCTCTGCCCCCCTCCCTCCCTCCCTCCCCTTCGACCCCCAGCAGTCACAAAGACAAAAGGCTCGTGACAAACAGGCTTTCGTCACCTCCACCTGTAGGACCATGATATATGAACATGAGAGAAAGATTTGTCACCGAGTTCGCTCACATACACACTCGCGCTGTGATGTTAATGATCCCTCGTGTTCCCGCCTTTATACTAAGGTTCCCTGGCGGCGACACTGAACCATTTATATCTACTTGGTTTCCGTGAGTTTCAAAAGCAGAAAGTGTAAGATGAGTCTCACTTTACGCAAAGGCTAATGAGTTTGTTAATGGAAGTGTATCTTTAGGCTACTTCAGGATTATATATTAGCTTCTGCCTAACTGTTTCCTGTTACAAATCATACTCGCATAATGGAGTGACAAAATTTCGAAATTATTATACTCCGCTTTCTATTCCAGGGTGATTTTAGAATTGTTATTGTAGTTAATGGTATGAGATCTTATGTCAGTTTGGCCTGACATTTATGATATAATATACCTATGGCTTAATGGTAAACAGAGTTACAAGTTACTTTTATAGTAATTCATATCATTATCATCATTGCTTTCGTGATTCTTGTCAATATCATCATTATTATTGTTAATATTCCTGTTATCATCTTTGCATTTATATTCATATATATATTATCATTACATACTATTATCATTATAGCATAATCGTTATTATTATCACTATTACTATTACCATTGTTATTATCATAATTATCTTTATCATCATTAGCATCTTTAGTAGTAGTAGTATAATCAGTGGCAATATTAGTTCTATCATTACCATTTTCATTATATTATCATCATTGCCTATATTATTACTATTATCATTATTACTATTATAGTTATCATTATTACTGCTATTATTGCTTTTACTATCAATATTATCATTGCTATCATTATTATCATCATTATCATAATGATTATCAGATTATTGTCATTATTATCCTTACCATCATCGTTATTATTTTGACTATAATGATCACAGTTGCTACTTGTTTCATTGTTATTATTATTGTTACTATTATCACCAGTGTTAATGTTGTAGTTACTATCATTAAAATATACAAATTTCATTCTTATCGCCATCATCATTATTGCTTCTGGTTTATTGTTATCATTATATTAATGTTATCACTATTATTGTTTCTCGCTAGAATTACTGTACAAAATTCCAAAATTCGATTACCAGACATATATTTACCAGCATTTTCATGACAATAATATGCATCTTGTGACAAGAGAATTACAGTTTCCTCGCTAACATTAAGTCCGACTTTGATAATTTTTCTCTAGTCTGCGAACTTGTTTTTCTTCCTTCCTGTCAA
>NW_028234404.1:31316553-31321553 GCF_977035675.1 Penaeus japonicus | reverse complement strand
AGCACATAAGACATAACTCACCTTCTCTTCTGATATCTCTCGAATAAAGGATAAACGCACTGGCGGGTCTCTTCACGGACTTGCCCTGCACGTACTCATAGCTGGTTGGACTTAACGATTCGTGCTTCATTTTCTTACTAGGTAATGGTGACAGCTGCTTCCCAGGAGACGTTGGTGGCTGGAGGCGCTTGAGTGCATTTGAGGTGTGAGGGGACTTCTGAGCACAGTCTTCCTGGACTTTGGGAGTCACAATCTGAACTGTCTGTAATATTTAATGAGAGATATATGCAGTAAATTGAAAGAGGGTGAGAGAGTAGAATGAAAAAGAGAAATGAAAGGACAAAAAGGATGAGAGAAAGACAAAGAGAGAGTGAAATAGTGAAAAAAAAAAAAGATACTGGAGTTCTGAAGGAAGGGGTTAAAAAATATATAAATGAAGACCAAATAATATTTATATCAATAAATAAATAGTTATTACAAGGCAAAGAAGGGACAATTATGTTGAATGAAAACTTTCTGCAGGTTTCAAAATCTATCCAACACCATTTCCAATCATTCCTATATTTAGTAATTAAACTAAAATCTTTTTACTTTTTACAGATGCCAGTTTCAGACACAATATTTGCAAAGAATATCATTCCTATTCATGCATCTGTACAGTCTACAAAGCACAATTTTGTAGGAGAGATTGGAAGACAAAAATTTTTAAGCTTACCTGAATGTTATTTCCCAGAGCAACATGACCCCTGCTCCAACTGCCTGCAAGGCTATTTTTCTCCCTCTCAGTAGTTAAGGACGTCTGCTTTTCTTGGACTTCTGTGTTCGAAGTACCAGCACTTTCCAAGCTCTTTGCATGATCATTTTGAACTTCTTTATTGGAAATATTATCTTTATCAGCATTTTGCAAAGGTTGTATCAGCTCACTTGAGCATTCTTCAGAAACATCATTTACTTCAATTGGCTGTATCTGAAAAACTGGTATGCCATCATCACCCATAACAGTTGTGTGTAACTGACTTGAGGGGTCTTTCCTGAGAGATACCTGTGTATGCCTGTCTTGATCTTTAACTGGAGCAAAATCCATACAATCATCAAACTCTTCACTGCTTACTCCTTTTCTTCCTTCAGCGTGGGAATCCTTTATAGATGGTGTGTCTGAACTGGTGGAAAATGTACTTTCAGAAGGGCCTACGGAGCTTAAATCTACATTAGCAACATGATCTTTTTTCGGTGTGCCGCCTTCACTATGGATTGTACTTAGTGAGAGTGATGAGAGCCGTCTGTCTGATAATACATTTGATTTAGAGTCTTGAGTACTTGTCAAGTAAGATCTGCCAACTGTCTCTAACTTGCTTTCATCATAAGCTTTAGACAAGCTTAAAACTTTATCTCTGAGTGGAGTATGAGGATACTGTTCATCTCTATTAATTGGTTTATCTGCTGTTTTTTGGCTATCTTTGACCTGCAATGGCTTTGAAATTCTGTCACCAACAACTGATGGAGTAAGGTCGCAATTTTCAAAAAAGTTATCATTCTCTTTATCACTATAGATGCAGTAGTCTTTTGCCAACCTTTCCTCTAATCTGCACCTATCTCCACCCTTTACATGCTCTTCTTCCTCTTTTAAAGACTCGGCCAAAAACTCATCTAAGACTTCCAATTCTTCTCTGCAATTACTGTTTGATTCTTGCTTTTGTGTAACACATGCTAGGGTGCAAGTGATGTCTGTGTCTGCAGTGACAGATTCTGAACCATTTTTCTTGTGACTGGACTTCTTTGTCATCTCCAGTGGACCATATATATTTTCTAGTATTTCTTTCAAAGATTCAAGTGCAGTTTCCTGAAAATTAAAGAAAAAAAAAGATCACTTTAAAGTCCTGAAGAATACAAGGTTAAGATGCAGAGAATTACCCCATTTTCAGAGGAAAAAAATTAGTCATCTAAATTTAATTCATCTGAATCTGACAGAACCCGTCAGCCAACTGATCCTAGGCAAAACTCTTTTAACACAAAGTTGTCTCTACATACAATCTGGCTTCAGTAACTGGAAAATTATACAAACCACAAAAATGGTTAAGATGCAGAGAATTACCCCATTTTCAGAGGAAAAAAATTAGTCATCTAAATTTAATTCATCTGAATCTGACAGAACCCGTCAGCCAACTGATCCTAGGCAAAACTCTTTTAACACAAAGTTGTCTCTACATACAATCTGGCTTCAGTAACTGGAAAATTATACAAACCACAAAAATTAAAACAGACTCATCTTGTCATATTTATTCAATCACAAATAATTTAGAATGCCATGATAGCATACATATATATTTTTAACCATAGTTATTAATTTTAGAATGATTTTACTTAGAACTATCTTTCTAGTAAAATAGTTAATAATAAGTTTTTTTCTCTATATAACTTTGAAATCATACATAAACAACAATTTGATCCAATAACATATGGTAAATGGCCCCGCAAACACAGGGGTGTTTACATACAAATTTATCTTTGCCATCTTGCGGATCACTATTTTTTGACTCCTAGAAACAGGCAACAGGCATAAGAATTATCCAGGTTAGATAAACATTTGCTTAGTATCCATAAATGTTTCTGTACAGATTCATCTGAGAGATCTAGGTTAATTAAAACATCTGAGTGTAGGTCAACAAAGATCTTACATTTAAATGAAAATAGAGGTATTACTGGTTGAGGGTAGACCTAGATCTAGGAACACCATCCTTATATTACACATATCTAACAAAGACAGCTGTGGTGCAGGCCTTTCTGTCGCTTTTATTGATCCTTTGTTGAATGGAGGTACTGTGACAACCAATTAAAATGGCCTGGGTCTACCTTACCAGAGTTGAGGCAGGAGATTATATTTCAGTCATAAGTGAGTCTGATAAATGAATATTAGTATGTCCTAAGTTTGAAATGACTTTATATGCTTATGAATACCACATACATCTAGTATGGAAGCACCTCAGAATAATGCTAAAAAAAATAATAATAATAAATAAATAAATAAATAAATAAAAATTAAACATTTTTCAAATTTAAGAAAAATTTCAGTTCACCTTACCTCATTTTTCAACAGCACTTTATTCTTGTTTGGCTCTAAGTTAACATCAATGTCATCAGGTGAAAGATCCAGGGATATGATGCCCATTGGGTAGCGACCATGGCATCCCTCTGAAGCCTGGCTGAAGTGTGCTTTCACCATCTGGTGGATTGTGAAACTCTTATCACTATCTCACATCTACTAATATTTTACTAATAGTTACAAGATTATGTTTATAACCTGAAATAAAAACTTTCATGTTAAATGTCTGTTGTCTGAGAACCCTGAGTATATGGTTTCATGTAAAATTCCTGTATATTATGTGTTTTTTGTACTGCAAATACATTATACATATATGAAAGATTAATGAACATTTGGTACAATTCTCTAATATAACCTGTAATTCCTGAATATCAAAAATTCAGTTTTAATTTGTGAATCATAATACTGTACTCAATAATTCTCAAATACAAAATTACATTTTACAGCATTTGCTAAAATCAAATTCATGTTCATTAGTGCTGATAACTATATAAAAAGCTATGAACTGATGTATACAAAAAAATGTTCACTAAATATTCAAGTCTGAATTTCAAAGCCTGAAAAAAGCACAAATGAAAGCTTCTGGCACAATTCAAAATAAATTACTATTGTATCATAATGGGAGTTGACCCCTACCACAAGTTATATCCAAACTATAAAGGTTATTACTGCATGTCTTTAATCTACTAGATGGTCACAATACTGAAGAATGTTTTACTACTTGACAGCTAGATTACCCTTCTTTTGTTTTATTTTTGCATTTTTTTTTATCCCATTCGGAATTCTCTATACCTTTTTGCTTTCATATTTTGCCTCTGCAATTTAAATTCTCTTACATCATAACAATCCACTTATTCTTATGAAGTAATAAGTAAATGATTACTACCAGTACCTTTTCAATCGATTTATGAGTAACTGGACGTCGGTTGACTATCACAAAGAGACGGTCAGCACAGGATCTACTGGTACTCTGATCTGTGCAGAAGCTACGGTCAGGCAGATAAACCTCTAACTTTCCCTGAAATATATATATATGGTGATGAGAATATAAAAGCCTGTGCCATGCAATGCAAAAGCATTGTTTACATTTTTTAGCTTTTTTTTAATAAGTGGCACAATTCTACTAATGGATGCTCTAGTATGTATACAGTACCAATGTGTTACACAATCATAATTAATTAAATATCTCATATAATAACAATGCATCTAATCATGAAAACCTTGCTATTTTACCTACACCTTCAATTTCCTTTGACTCTGATTTAAACTTCTTATAAACTGTGGGAAACACATTTATGAGAGCATGTTGAATGCCTTTAGCTGGGTTCTTCTGTACCATAGTATTTCTGAAATATACAGAAAGATTCATGTTTTCCAACTGGTCTATGAGAGATAGCCAGAAATATTTTCAAATTAGTTCATGTTTATTTAGTTCCAAAGATACAATAACATGATGATTCTATCTTGGTATCAACTAGATGTCTCATTCTGGCCACAGATATTAAAAGACACAATATCAAAGAGTATACATTTCTTCATCTTATTTGCTTTACCGAAATTTGAAGATTTTTCAAAGGCACCAAACTTTCTCATTTTCATTCAGTCTGGCCATCAATCTTAAATTTTTAACAACTGAAGCAGCAAATGCATAAACATACAACACAGATTTGACGTAAAGATGTATGACACTGGCCCACCATTAACTTACTTTTCATGAACTAATGTAAAATGGACTTCTGGAGCAGCAATACAAAGAGACAGTACCAGGTCCTCCACCTTCTTTAGTTCATCCTTTCGCCTCTTTGAGTTATTATAGTATTGTCTTCGTACTGGAACATTCTTGAAGAGATTGCTAACCATAATAGATGTACCTGGAGGGATAGAGATATAAAAAGTCAAA